>NW_027328741.1:45123420-45259542 GCF_048564905.1 Vicugna pacos
ATGGGGTGTTCATCAAAACAAAGGCAACACCAGCAATTGGAGGGGTACCAGGCAACACACACAGGAACAGGACATGGCATCAATGTCTAGGAGAAATTGTCCTCACAGGAATCCCATGGAATTGCGCAGAGCCAAGAGTCTAACGTTTTCACTTAACAAAGCCCTACAAGTCTACATTAGATACCTGATATTACCTGACCAGTGGAGATGAAGAAGTACAGTAAAAGAAGCAGGAAGTTCCATTTTCAGTTCCAAAGAGATTGAAGGCCCAAAAGATAAGCTTTCAAACAACTAGACTGCAAAACTCTATCCAGAGCAAGTATTGAAAACAGAGGTGAGGGAATCCCTGAAAAACAACAGTGTCTCAGAATCACAAAAGGCAGAATGCCAGAAAAGGGGAAGAGAAAGTCGAAAGACGAGCCAAATAATATCAGAAAACTCAATGGATGGGATAATATCAAGGCTAAAATTCAGTCCTAAGCAGACTAAATAATGCAGAGTGACGCGTGAATGACTGTGAAGACGGGGGACAGAAATCCCTCGTCAGAAACAGACATAGGAAAGCAAGTGCAAACCAATGAACACATTGCTGTTGAATCCTGGGGTAAGACAAGGCATGAAAGACTAGGATTCGTAAGAGTCCCAGACGGAAAAGCAAGAGAGAAAGAAACACAAAATTTCTGAAAAGTGATCTGTCGAAAAATCAGACTGAAACTTGCTGAAAGCTAAGAAAGAATCATCTATGCGAATTCAGGAAGTACACAGCATCCAAAGGAGTTGGAATCCCAATAGACCTACCAGCAGCTGAAGGAGTCAAATCAACAAAGTTCATGAGCATCCCAGTGATTTAAAATGCGCCTGGAGGAAAAAAACATAGTCCCAAGAGAACCTCCAGAGGGGTTTCAGCTGATATATCGGCAGCCATATTGCAGGAGAGGGAGGAGTGCCAGGACATAGACCACACCCTGAATGGCCAAATGCTGCCATCGAGGGTAGCCTAGGCCACATGACCGCCATTTCTAATAACGGCAGAGCTAGAGAATTCCACAGACCGGCCAATCTTAAAAGAATTCAGCAGTTCGAACCTTATCCTAAAAGAAAGGTTGAGAATCCTCCACTGAATAGAAAAGCAGCAAGATGAAATGGAAAGAAGAAAACCAGTATTGGAAATGCAAGAAGAGCATGAGTGGCAAAAAGAAACAAGAAGAAGGCAAGGAGGACATCAAAACCCTAAAGATGGGAGAGGGAAGCAGGAAGTCCTAGGTGATTGGAAGCACTATCTTAAGTGAATCAGCTTATATGACTCTCTATTGGAAGCGAATGGAGAGATGCAGGGCCTGACGTGATTGCAAAACAAACGAGAAGCAGACCAACAAAGAATCAAACCAACAAACAAGCACCAAAAGGGTACGGTTGGCTGACAGATACCAAGGGAACCATGATTATTCGAAAGAAAATACTCAAGGTGATGTCAAGGATCATTCAGCCCGCATCGACCCAGTATCGCGGCTTGCATGTACTCAGCACACTTGTATTCGGAAATCAGAGGCGTGCATTTATATTCGTAAATATTGATTCATAAGAGCATATCGTGACCTACCCAAATGCCGATTTGGAGTCAAATGGATTCCTAGTCCGTGATATAGACTTGCAAGTCTTCCAACAGGATGAATGAATGCCATATTCTACCCTACGTCGAGAAGAAATGGCATAAGCCTATCACAAAGACAAGTAGCTCTGCAAAAGTGTACTAAGTGCAAAAGAGACAGACAGTAAAGTGCACATTGGGATTGGTTTCATTTCTAGGAATTTCAGCCCCCATGAAACCAATGGATCCATGTCCTGAGAGTGCGGGGGCTTCAGCAGAAATCAACCGACGGATATGTATTCCGGGTGTCCGGATGTTACAGGAACAATAGTTTCCTGTAGTGGGTCTCTGTGTACTGTGAAATGTTAGACAGTTTAAAGACGTGTGAAATAAATCAACTGAAAATGGACACACTTCCCTCCGTTGGTACTGTGCATAGAGATCTGAACAAAAGGGAAGAGGGAAGGACAAAGGCCCATGGGACGCTAGTGGGTAGAATCACATTTACCTTAGGAACCTCTCGTCGGGTGCAGCCCCTCCCCCAACAATGACAAGATGCAGCAGCCATTGGGGATGGCAGTTAGCGGTTGGATTCCAGGTGGAATGTTGGTGTGTACCGCGAGGCTTGTTGTGGCTGGTGGATCCTAGGTAACCGGGCAGAGTTCTGTGGGTGGATCAGTGTGATGGAGGGGCTGCCGCCCTCTGTGGAGCTTGGCTTAGGTCTTTGTTCCGGGAAGCTGTGTCAGTTCGAGATACTGCTGCTGCCCAAAGACCTGAGTTCACGGGTCAGTTTCCAGAACCTGAAAGGGCAGACAGTGGAAGATCTGCCTGTCATCAGCTTACTGGTGAGGCTCCGAGGTACTGTCAGACTTGCCCAGTCCTGGTGAAGTCGACTTTATGGGAGACACGAAGAGAAGCTGGCCGAAAAGCTGGCTGCACGGATTGAGGAGAGATGCGAACACACTGATGAGAGATGTTGTGCTACAGTGGAGAATACTGGCCTGGAGACAGCTGTAGAGGATACCAGGCTCGAAAGACATTCATGAGACATATTGAACCTCGCTGATCCTGGCAGAAACCTACGGAGGGCGAACGTGGACTTGAGGAAGTTCCTCGATTCTCTGCTCCAAGATCCCTGACGTCTAAAAGAGAAGAGATGGCCGAGATGATCAAAACGCTCATGTTCTTGGAAGAGGTCGTGAGAATCCACACGTCCCAAGGGGCATTTCCAAGCCCTTCAGACCAAAATGCAAAAAGCCCAGGGAAGCATTTTCCCAGGTTGGGGCCTAGCTATCAAGCACTTGCTCTTCCCTCCCCTCTACTAAGGCATCCTTTTGAAGGATCAGTACCTGAGCTGCAATGAAGCCAGTACGAGAATGTCAAGCCCCTCCTAGAACCAGAGTTCCTCCAGCTTCACACTCTGTGAACAACAGTGATCTCCTTAAAGGTCAAATAGTCTCGACTGAAATATATAGGGATTGAATACTTACCTCCCACAAAGAAACGATGGCCTTCCACTAGATTCCGCAAATGCTGGGTTTATGTCTTCTCTGGGGTGAAGGGAGTGTGGTAAGTGATGGGAATCTTTGACTGAACTTGAATATGTATTAGGCCTCCGTTTTTCAAGACAGTCTAGGTAAATATTAGAATCAGATAGTGAACTGAACTGTAAAAGTCGCCAATGACATTAAAGACACAGCTATGTGGACAGTCTTTCACTTGAGTCAAGCCCCCGGGGGCACTATATCATGGGGTGCAGACTTGGTTGCGTTCAATTGCTTTACCCAACATGAACGGATGGTTAAGGTTTCTCATCACTGATAGGAGAACACCTGATTCTCAATGGCCTAGCATAGCTGCAGCAGGGTTTGCTGAGCTATAATGCCTCTAGGTGCTTTTGGATTCAAACCTAAATGTATTTATTTGGTTTGTTTTCTCTTGTATTCTCCTAGAGAGGGATGTTACCCCTCGAAATGCCAACACTGGCCAGTAGGTGTCATTGGGAGTAAAGGGCACTACATGCACTAGTGAATCCAAGGTTGGGGGTTATTTCATGTTTCCAATAGGTATTTCATGGTTCCTGTTGGTTTCGGAGGCTTCAACAGGAAAGAGTTGACATGACCCCTTTAACAGTTTGGACCGCTAGTTTGCATTCTATCTGTCTAGGTTTCCTTAGTGCTGACAAAATGTTACCAAAATTGACAAGTCTGGCTTCTAGGTCGATTTAGTATGTTTCAAAAGCTAACTTCATTTTCGTATAACTCCCTAAACATGTAATCAATTCTATTAAACTTTTTAAAGCCTGCAAATGAGATGTCAACCCAATGTCAAAACTGGAGTCTTCGGACAATCCCTCCCACCATGGCTGTATAGAAACAAAGAGCAAAACAAAAATCACATTTCTGTGAAATGAATCTGGAAAGTGTTGATTCATCGATGCCCAGTTGGCAGAAAAGCAGTGCGACCTGCGCTCACTCGCTCCCATGTACACAGCAATGGAAATATCCACTCACCCAGCCCTTGGCACAGGACACTTGCCGAAGAGAGGTCTGTTACTTCCAAAGACAGGATGAGGCCTCAGAACACCTGGAAGCAGGAGAAGGCAAAGCAGGGAATGGAAACCAGTGCAGGGTCTGACCCCAGGTGATAGAGCAGCAAAGGTGAAACTCTCTTTAACTTGGACGCACACTCTCAAGCGGACAGGAGACATGGGATTGAAGGTGATGTGCTGAGTGTTAGAAGAGTGCACAGCAGACGCTTGGCTGACAGAACTCAAAGAAACCAGCACAAAATATCCCCAAAGTTGATTCTGAGACCAAGATCCGAGCTGCCAAATTTGAGGTAGCAGAGGCAGCGGTCAGTGAGGAATAGGGCTATGGATGATGGCACATGATGGTTCTCAGGGATCTAGAGTGGGTTGTGGGATGTGGTGGGTCTATCAAGAGAGCAAACCCACCAGTGACACCAATGAGAAAGCAACTACACTGGCGTGCGCGGTTGAGATTATCTATATGTCCCATGGCTACACACAGTGAATCTGCAGGACCAGGGACCAATTGGGCATTTTGCCAATACAGCACGTGTGGGGCTGAATCATAGATATCATGCATCGGGTCTGAGGGATCCAGGGGGCCTTCACTTTGAAATCAGAATGAAAAGCCTTAGGATCTGCTACATTCATAACCTGCTCTAGGATTATGGTTTGATTCGAGGCACAGGGTGCGCAACAGCTCTCTGGTTGCCTTCGTGCACCCGTGCCACAAGGACGAGAGGACAAGAAAGAGAGGTCCAAGTCCACAGCGTGAGAAGTGGAAGCATTTCCTTCAGCATTATCTCCCAAAAGCCGATGCTACATTTTGGATGGCACCGGCACGGTACGGCACCGAGGACACCAAGGTCGGTCTGCGGGATCTTTCCAGCAGGCCCTGATGTGTGACATCCATAGATCTGCTTCCACTGGTGTTTCTGTAGACAGAGAAGCTCTGGGAAGGACTGGTTTCACTGAGACATCCCCGTGGCACTACAAAGCACAAACACACTCTCAGTTGGCTGTTTTGGAAACACTCCAAAATGACACAGAGCAGAATGCAGAGCTGAGAACTTTAGAAGCTTCATTTCCACAAGAGGAAGTGTCCTGTGCACTTTCAGAATTGTGAGATAAGCGTAATCAAAAGGAGTTTATGCTAATCGAAATAGTATGGGGTGTTCATCAAAACAAAGGCAACACCAGCAATTGGAGGGGTACCAGGCAACACACACAGGAACAGGACATGGCATCAATGTCTAGGAGAAATTGTCCTCACAGGAATCCCATGGAATTGCGCAGAGCCAAGAGTCTAACGTTTTCACTTAACAAAGCCCTACAAGTCTACATTAGATACCTGATATTACCTGACCAGTGGAGATGAAGAAGTACAGTAAAAGAAGCAGGAAGTTCCATTTTCAGTTCCAAAGAGATTGAAGGCCCAAAAGATAAGCTTTCAAACAACTAGACTGCAAAACTCTATCCAGAGCAAGTATTGAAAACAGAGGTGAGGGAATCCCTGAAAAACAACAGTGTCTCAGAATCACAAAAGGCAGAATGCCAGAAAAGGGGAAGAGAAAGTCGAAAGACGAGCCAAATAATATCAGAAAACTCAATGGATGGGATAATATCAAGGCTAAAATTCAGTCCTAAGCAGACTAAATAATGCAGAGTGACGCGTGAATGACTGTGAAGACGGGGGACAGAAATCCCTCGTCAGAAACAGACATAGGAAAGCAAGTGCAAACCAATGAACACATTGCTGTTGAATCCTGGGGTAAGACAAGGCATGAAAGACTAGGATTCGTAAGAGTCCCAGACGGAAAAGCAAGAGAGAAAGAAACACAAAATTTCTGAAAAGTGATCTGTCGAAAAATCAGACTGAAACTTGCTGAAAGCTAAGAAAGAATCATCTATGCGAATTCAGGAAGTACACAGCATCCAAAGGAGTTGGAATCCCAATAGACCTACCAGCAGCTGAAGGAGTCAAATCAACAAAGTTCATGAGCATCCCAGTGATTTAAAATGCGCCTGGAGGAAAAAAACATAGTCCCAAGAGAACCTCCAGAGGGGTTTCAGCTGATATATCGGCAGCCATATTGCAGGAGAGGGAGGAGTGCCAGGACATAGACCACACCCTGAATGGCCAAATGCTGCCATCGAGGGTAGCCTAGGCCACATGACCGCCATTTCTAATAACGGCAGAGCTAGAGAATTCCACAGACCGGCCAATCTTAAAAGAATTCAGCAGTTCGAACCTTATCCTAAAAGAAAGGTTGAGAATCCTCCACTGAATAGAAAAGCAGCAAGATGAAATGGAAAGAAGAAAACCAGTATTGGAAATGCAAGAAGAGCATGAGTGGCAAAAAGAAACAAGAAGAAGGCAAGGAGGACATCAAAACCCTAAAGATGGGAGAGGGAAGCAGGAAGTCCTAGGTGATTGGAAGCACTATCTTAAGTGAATCAGCTTATATGACTCTCTATTGGAAGCGAATGGAGAGATGCAGGGCCTGACGTGATTGCAAAACAAACGAGAAGCAGACCAACAAAGAATCAAACCAACAAACAAGCACCAAAAGGGTACGGTTGGCTGACAGATACCAAGGGAACCATGATTATTCGAAAGAAAATACTCAAGGTGATGTCAAGGATCATTCAGCCCGCATCGACCCAGTATCGCGGCTTGCATGTACTCAGCACACTTGTATTCGGAAATCAGAGGCGTGCATTTATATTCGTAAATATTGATTCATAAGAGCATATCGTGACCTACCCAAATGCCGATTTGGAGTCAAATGGATTCCTAGTCCGTGATATAGACTTGCAAGTCTTCCAACAGGATGAATGAATGCCATATTCTACCCTACGTCGAGAAGAAATGGCATAAGCCTATCACAAAGACAAGTAGCTCTGCAAAAGTGTACTAAGTGCAAAAGAGACAGACAGTAAAGTGCACATTGGGATTGGTTTCATTTCTAGGAATTTCAGCCCCCATGAAACCAATGGATCCATGTCCTGAGAGTGCGGGGGCTTCAGCAGAAATCAACCGACGGATATGTATTCCGGGTGTCCGGATGTTACAGGAACAATAGTTTCCTGTAGTGGGTCTCTGTGTACTGTGAAATGTTAGACAGTTTAAAGACGTGTGAAATAAATCAACTGAAAATGGACACACTTCCCTCCGTTGGTACTGTGCATAGAGATCTGAACAAAAGGGAAGAGGGAAGGACAAAGGCCCATGGGACGCTAGTGGGTAGAATCACATTTACCTTAGGAACCTCTCGTCGGGTGCAGCCCCTCCCCCAACAATGACAAGATGCAGCAGCCATTGGGGATGGCAGTTAGCGGTTGGATTCCAGGTGGAATGTTGGTGTGTACCGCGAGGCTTGTTGTGGCTGGTGGATCCTAGGTAACCGGGCAGAGTTCTGTGGGTGGATCAGTGTGATGGAGGGGCTGCCGCCCTCTGTGGAGCTTGGCTTAGGTCTTTGTTCCGGGAAGCTGTGTCAGTTCGAGATACTGCTGCTGCCCAAAGACCTGAGTTCACGGGTCAGTTTCCAGAACCTGAAAGGGCAGACAGTGGAAGATCTGCCTGTCATCAGCTTACTGGTGAGGCTCCGAGGTACTGTCAGACTTGCCCAGTCCTGGTGAAGTCGACTTTATGGGAGACACGAAGAGAAGCTGGCCGAAAAGCTGGCTGCACGGATTGAGGAGAGATGCGAACACACTGATGAGAGATGTTGTGCTACAGTGGAGAATACTGGCCTGGAGACAGCTGTAGAGGATACCAGGCTCGAAAGACATTCATGAGACATATTGAACCTCGCTGATCCTGGCAGAAACCTACGGAGGGCGAACGTGGACTTGAGGAAGTTCCTCGATTCTCTGCTCCAAGATCCCTGACGTCTAAAAGAGAAGAGATGGCCGAGATGATCAAAACGCTCATGTTCTTGGAAGAGGTCGTGAGAATCCACACGTCCCAAGGGGCATTTCCAAGCCCTTCAGACCAAAATGCAAAAAGCCCAGGGAAGCATTTTCCCAGGTTGGGGCCTAGCTATCAAGCACTTGCTCTTCCCTCCCCTCTACTAAGGCATCCTTTTGAAGGATCAGTACCTGAGCTGCAATGAAGCCAGTACGAGAATGTCAAGCCCCTCCTAGAACCAGAGTTCCTCCAGCTTCACACTCTGTGAACAACAGTGATCTCCTTAAAGGTCAAATAGTCTCGACTGAAATATATAGGGATTGAATACTTACCTCCCACAAAGAAACGATGGCCTTCCACTAGATTCCGCAAATGCTGGGTTTATGTCTTCTCTGGGGTGAAGGGAGTGTGGTAAGTGATGGGAATCTTTGACTGAACTTGAATATGTATTAGGCCTCCGTTTTTCAAGACAGTCTAGGTAAATATTAGAATCAGATAGTGAACTGAACTGTAAAAGTCGCCAATGACATTAAAGACACAGCTATGTGGACAGTCTTTCACTTGAGTCAAGCCCCCGGGGGCACTATATCATGGGGTGCAGACTTGGTTGCGTTCAATTGCTTTACCCAACATGAACGGATGGTTAAGGTTTCTCATCACTGATAGGAGAACACCTGATTCTCAATGGCCTAGCATAGCTGCAGCAGGGTTTGCTGAGCTATAATGCCTCTAGGTGCTTTTGGATTCAAACCTAAATGTATTTATTTGGTTTGTTTTCTCTTGTATTCTCCTAGAGAGGGATGTTACCCCTCGAAATGCCAACACTGGCCAGTAGGTGTCATTGGGAGTAAAGGGCACTACATGCACTAGTGAATCCAAGGTTGGGGGTTATTTCATGTTTCCAATAGGTATTTCATGGTTCCTGTTGGTTTCGGAGGCTTCAACAGGAAAGAGTTGACATGACCCCTTTAACAGTTTGGACCGCTAGTTTGCATTCTATCTGTCTAGGTTTCCTTAGTGCTGACAAAATGTTACCAAAATTGACAAGTCTGGCTTCTAGGTCGATTTAGTATGTTTCAAAAGCTAACTTCATTTTCGTATAACTCCCTAAACATGTAATCAATTCTATTAAACTTTTTAAAGCCTGCAAATGAGATGTCAACCCAATGTCAAAACTGGAGTCTTCGGACAATCCCTCCCACCATGGCTGTATAGAAACAAAGAGCAAAACAAAAATCACATTTCTGTGAAATGAATCTGGAAAGTGTTGATTCATCGATGCCCAGTTGGCAGAAAAGCAGTGCGACCTGCGCTCACTCGCTCCCATGTACACAGCAATGGAAATATCCACTCACCCAGCCCTTGGCACAGGACACTTGCCGAAGAGAGGTCTGTTACTTCCAAAGACAGGATGAGGCCTCAGAACACCTGGAAGCAGGAGAAGGCAAAGCAGGGAATGGAAACCAGTGCAGGGTCTGACCCCAGGTGATAGAGCAGCAAAGGTGAAACTCTCTTTAACTTGGACGCACACTCTCAAGCGGACAGGAGACATGGGATTGAAGGTGATGTGCTGAGTGTTAGAAGAGTGCACAGCAGACGCTTGGCTGACAGAACTCAAAGAAACCAGCACAAAATATCCCCAAAGTTGATTCTGAGACCAAGATCCGAGCTGCCAAATTTGAGGTAGCAGAGGCAGCGGTCAGTGAGGAATAGGGCTATGGATGATGGCACATGATGGTTCTCAGGGATCTAGAGTGGGTTGTGGGATGTGGTGGGTCTATCAAGAGAGCAAACCCACCAGTGACACCAATGAGAAAGCAACTACACTGGCGTGCGCGGTTGAGATTATCTATATGTCCCATGGCTACACACAGTGAATCTGCAGGACCAGGGACCAATTGGGCATTTTGCCAATACAGCACGTGTGGGGCTGAATCATAGATATCATGCATCGGGTCTGAGGGATCCAGGGGGCCTTCACTTTGAAATCAGAATGAAAAGCCTTAGGATCTGCTACATTCATAACCTGCTCTAGGATTATGGTTTGATTCGAGGCACAGGGGGCGCAACAGCTCTCTGGTTGCCTTCGTGCACCCGTGCCACAAGGACGAGAGGACAAGAAAGAGAGGTCCAAGTCCACAGCGTGAGAAGTGGAAGCATTTCCTTCAGCATTATCTCCCAAAAGCCGATGCTACATTTTGGATGGCACCGGCACGGTACGGCACCGAGGACACCAAGGTCGGTCTGCGGGATCTTTCCAGCAGGCCCTGATGTGTGACATCCATAGATCTGCTTCCACTGGTGTTTCTGTAGACAGAGAAGCTCTGGGAAGGACTGGTTTCACTGAGACATCCCCGTGGCACTACAAAGCACAAACACACTCTCAGTTGGCTGTTTTGGAAACACTCCAAAATGACACAGAGCAGAATGCAGAGCTGAGAACTTTAGAAGCTTCATTTCCACAAGAGGAAGTGTCCTGTGCACTTTCAGAATTGTGAGATAAGCGTAATCAAAAGGAGTTTATGCTAATCGAAATAGTATGGGGTGTTCATCAAAACAAAGGCAACACCAGCAATTGGAGGGGTACCAGGCAACACACACAGGAACAGGACATGGCATCAATGTCTAGGAGAAATTGTCCTCACAGGAATCCCATGGAATTGCGTAGAGCCAAGAGTCTAACGTTTTCACTCAACAAAACCCTAGAAGTCTACATTAGATACCTGAAATTACCTGACCAGTGGAGATGAAGAAGTACAGTAAAAGAAACAGGAAGTACCATTTTCAATTCCAATGAGGTTGAAGGCCCAAAAGATAAGCTTTCAAACAACTAGACTGCAAAACGCTATCCAGAGCAAGTATTGAAAACGGAGGTGAGGGAAACACTGAAGAACAACAGTGTCTCAGAATCACAAAAGGCAGAATACCAGAAAAGGGGAAGAGAAAGCTTTAAGACGAGCCAAATAATATCAGAAAACTCAGTGGATGAGATAATATCAGGGCTAAAATTCAGTCCTAAGCAGACTAGATAATGCGGAGGGACGCGTGAATGACTGTGAAGACAGGGGAACAGAAATCCCTCGGTCAGAAGCAGACATAGGAAAGCAAGTGCAAAACAATGAAAACATTGCTGTGGAATCCTGGGTAAGACAAGGCATGAAAGACTAGGATTCGAAAGAGTCCCAGATGGAAAAGCAAGAGATAAAGAAACAAAAAATGTCTGAAAAGTCATCTGTAGAAACATCAGACTGAAACTAGCTGAAAGCTAAGAAAGAATCATCTATGCGAATTCAGGAAGTACACAGCGTCCAAAGGAGGTGGAATCCCAATAGACCTACCAGCTGCTGTAGGATTCAAATCAACAAAGTTCATGAGCATCCCAGTGATTTAAAACGCGCCTGGAAAAAATCACCATAGTCACAAGAGAACCTCCAGAGGGGTTTCAGCTGATATCTCGGGCAGCAATATTACAGGACAGGGAGGAGTGCCAGGACATAGACCATAACCTGAATGGCAAAATGCTGTCATCTCGGGTAGCCTATGCCACATGACCGCCATTTCTAATCACGGCAGAGCAAGAGATTTCCACAGAGCGTCAAATCTTAAAAGAATTCAGCAGTTCAAAACTTATCCTACAAGAAAGGATGAGAATTCTCCCCTCAATAGAAATGCAGCAAGATGAATTGGAAATAAGGAAACCAGTATTGGAAATGCAAGAAGAGCATGAGTGGCAAAGAAGAAACTAGAAGAAGGCAAGGAGGACATCCAAACCCTAAAGATGGGAGAGGGAAGCAGGAAATCCTAGGTGATTGGAAGCACTATCTTAAGTGAATCAGCTTATGTGACTCTGTGTTGGAAGCGAACGGAGAGATGCATGGCCTGACGTGTTTGCAAAACAAACGAGAAGCAGACCAACAAGGAATCAAATAAACAAAAAAGCACCAAAAGGGTACGTTTGGCTGACATATAACAAGGGAACCATGATTATTCAAAAGAAAATACCCAAGGTGATGTCAAGGATGTTTCAGCACCCATTGAGCCAGTTTCGCGGCTTCAGTGTACTCAGCACACTTGTATTCGGAAATCAGAGGCGTGCATTTATATTCGTAAATATTGATTGATATGAGCAAATCGTGACCTACCCCAAATGCCGATTTGGAATCAAATGGATTCCTAGTCCGTGATATAGACTTGCAAGTCTTCCAACAGGATGAATGAATGCCATATTCTACCCTACGTCGAGAAGAAATGGCATAAGCCTATAACAAAGACAAGTAGCTCTGCAAAAGTGTACTAAGAGCAAAAGAGACAGACAGTAAAGTGCACATTGGGGTTGGATTCATTCCTAGGAATTTCAGCCCCCATGAAACCAATGGATCCATGTCCTGAGAGTGCGGGGGCTTCAGCAGAAATCAACCAACGGATATGTATTCTGGATGTCCGGATATTACAGGAACATAAATTTCCTATATTGGGTCTCTGTGTACTGTGAACAGTTAGAAAGTTTTAAGACGTGTGAAATAAATCAACTGAAAATGGACACACTTCCCTCCGTTGGCACTGTGCATACAGATCTGAAGAGAAGGAGAGAGGGAAGAACAAAGGCCCATGGGACGCTAGTGGGTAGAATCACATTTACCTTAGGAACCGCTCGTCGGATGCAGCCCCTCCCCCAACACTGACAAGATGCAGCAGCCATTGGGGAAGGCAGTTAGCGGTTGGATTCCAGGTGGAATGTTGGTGTGTACCGCGAGGCTTGTTGTGGCTGGTGGATCCTAGGTAACCGGGCAGAGTTCTGTGGGTGGATCAGTGTGATGGAGGGGCTGCCGCCCTCTGTGGAGCTTGGCTTAAGTCTTTGTTCCGGGAACCTGTGTCAGTTCGAGATACTGCTGCTGCCCAAAGACCTGAGTTCACGGGTCAGTTTCCAGAACCTGAAAGGGCAGACAGTGGAAGATCTGCCTGTCATCAGCTTACTGGTGAGGCTCCGAGGTACTTTCAGGCTTGCCCAGTCCTGTTGAAGTCGACTTTATGGGAGACACGAAGAGAAGCTGGCCGAAAAGCTGGCTGCACAGATTGAGGAGAGATGCGAACACACTGATGAGAGATGTTGTGCTACAGTGGAGAATACTGGCCTGGAGACAGCTGTAGAGGATACCAGGCTCCAAAGGCTTTCATGAGACATATTGAACCTCGCTGATACTGGCAGAAACATACGGAGTGCCAACGTGGACTTGAGGAAGTTCCTCAATTCTCTGCTCCAAGAACGGGTCCAAGATCCCTGACGTCTAAAAGAGAAGAGATGGCAGAGGTGATCGAAACGCTGAAGTTCTTGGAAGAGGTCTTGAGAATCCACACATCCCAAGGGGCATTTCCAAGCCATTCATACCAAAGTGCAGCAAGCCCAGGTAAGCATTTTCCCAGGTTTGGGCCTAGCTATCAAGCACTTGCTCTTCCCTCCCCTCCACTCAGGCATCCATTTTGAAGGATCACTACCTGAGCTGCTATGAAGCCAGCACGAGAAGAGCAAGCCCCTCCAACATTAAGAGTTCCCCCAGCTTCAAACTCTGTGAACATCAGTGAACACCATAAAGGTCAAATAGTCTCGACTGCAATAGATAGGAATTGAATAATTTGCTCACACAAAGAAACGATAGCCTTCTGCTAGATTCAGCAAATGCTGGGTTTATGCCTTCTCTGGGGTGAATGGAGTGTGGTAAGTGAGGGGAATCTTTGACTGAACTTGAATATGTATTAGGCCTCCATTTTTCAAGACATTATAGGTAAATATTAAAAGTCAGATAGGGAACTGAATTGTAAAAGTCGCCAATGACATTAATGATACAGATTATGAGGACCGTCTTTCAGTTGATTAAAGCCCCCGGGACCTCTATAGCATGGGGGTTGCCGACTTGGTTGCGTTAAATTGCTTTACCCAACATGATCGGATGATTAAGCGTTCTCATCACTGATAGAAGAACACCTGGCTGTCAGTAGACTAGTATGGCTGCAGCAGGGTTCTCATAGCTACAATGCTTCTAGGTGATTTTGCATTCAAACCTAAATGTATATATTTGGTTTTTTTCGCTTGTATTTTCCGAGAGAGGGATGTAACCCCTTGAAATGCCATCATTGGCCAGAAGGTGTCATTGGGAGTAAAGGGCACCACATGCACAAGTGAATCCAAGGTTGGGGTTTATTTCATGTTTAAAATAGGTATTTCATGGTTCCTGTTGCTTTCGGAGGCTTCAACAGGAAAGAGTTGACATGACCCCTTTAACAGTTTGGACTGCTACTTTGCATTCTATCTGTCTATGTTTTCCTTACAGCTGACAAAATGTTTCCGAAATTGACAATTCTGGTTTCTAGGTCCATTTAGTACGTTTCAAAACTAACTTCATTTTCGTATAACTCCCAAAACATGTAAATCAATTCTATTAAACTTTTTAAAGACTGCAAATGAGATATCAACACAATGTCAAAACTGTAGTGTTCGGACAATCCCTCCGACCACGGCTGTATAGAAACAAAGAGCTAAACAAAAATCACATTTCTGTGAAATGTATATGGAAAGTGTTGATTCATCGATGCCCATTTGGAAGAGAAGCAGTGCAACCTCGCTCACACGCTCCCATGTACAAAGCAATGGAAACATCCACTCACACAGTCCTTGGCACAGGACACTTGACGAAGAGAGGTCTGTTACTTCCAAGGACAGGATGAGGCCTCAGAACCCCTGGAAGCAGGAGAAGGCAAAGCAGGGAATGGAAACCAGTGCAGGGTCTGACCCCTGGTGATGGAGCAGCAAAGGTGAAACTCTCTTTAAATTGGATGCACACTCTCAAGCGGACAGGAGACATGGGATTGAAGGTGATGCGCTGTGTGTTAGAAGAGTGCACAGCAGATGCTTGGCTGACAGAACTCCAAGAGACCAGCGCAAAATATCCCCACAGTTGATTCTGAGACCAAGATACAAGCTGCCAAATTTGAGGTAGCAGAGGCAGCGGTCAGTGAGGGATAGGGCTACGGATGATGGCACACGCTGAGTCTCAGGGATCTGGAGTGCGTTGTGGGATGTGGTGGGTCCTATCATGAGAGCAAACCGACCCGTGACCCCAATGAGAAAGCAACCACACTGGCGCGCGCGGTTGAGATTACCGATATGACCCATGGCCACACCCAGTGCATCTGCAGGACCAGAGACCAATTGGACATTTTGCCAATAGAGCACGTGTGGGGCTAAATCAGAGATATCGTGCATCGGGTCTGAGGGATCCAGGGGGCCTTGGGTTGGAAATCAGAATGAAAAGCCTTAGGATCTTCTTCATTCATAACCTGGGCTAGGATTATGGATTTGTTTGAGGCACAGGATGCACAACAACTCTGTGGTTGCCTCCGTGCACCCGTGCCACAGGGATGAGAGGACAAGGAAGAGTGATCCAAGTCCACCGCGTGAGAAGATGAAGTATTTCCTCCAGCATTATCTCCCAAAAGCAGATGCGACGTTTTGAATGGCACAGGCACGGTACTGCACCGAGGACACCAAGATCAGTCTGCGGGATCTTTCCAGCAGGCCCTGAAGTGTGACATCCATACATATGATTCCACAGGGGTTTCTGTAGACAGCGAAGTTCTGGGAAGAACTGGTTTCATTGGGACATTCCCGTGGCATTATAAAGCAAAAGCGCACTCTCAGTTTGCTGTTTTTGAATCACTCCAAAATGACATAGAGCAGAATGCAGAGCTGAGAGCCTTTAGAACCTTCAATTCCAGCAGAGGATGTGCCCTGGGAACATTCAGATTTGTGAGATAAGCGTAATGAAAATGAGGTTATGCTAATCGAAATAGTATGGGGTGTTCATCACAACAAAGGCAACACAAGCAATTGGAGAAATACCAGACAACACACTCAGGAACAGGACATGGCATCAATGTCTAGCAGAAATTGTCCTCGCAGAAATCCCATGGAATTGCGTAGAGCCAAGTGTCTAAAATTTCTCTCAACAAAACCCTAGAAGTCTACATTAGATACCTGAAATTACCTGACCAGTAGAGATGAAGAAGTACAGTAAAAGAAACAGGAAGTACCATTTTCAATTCCAATGAGGTTGAAGGCCCAAAAGATAAGCTTTCAAACAACTAGACTGCAAAACGCTATCCAGAGCAAGTATTGAAAACGGAGGTGAGGGAAACACTGAAGAACAACAGTGTCTCAGAATCACAAAAGGCAGAATACCAGAAAAGGGGAAGAGAAAGCCTTAAGACGAGCCAAATAATATCAGAAAACTCAGTGGATGAGATAATATCAGGGCTAAAATTCAGTCCTAAGCAGACTAGATAATGCGGAGGGACGCGTGAATGACTGTGAAGACAGGGGAACAGAAATCCCTCGGTCAGAAGCAGACATAGGAAAGCAAGTGCAAACCAATGAAAACATTGCTGTGGAATCCTGGGTAAGACAAGGCATGAAAGACTAGGATTCGAAAGAGTCCCAGATGGAAAAGCAAGAGATAAAGAAACAAAAAATGTCTGAAAAGTCATCTGTAGAAACATCAGACTGAAACTAGCTGAAAGCTAAGAAAGAATCATCTATGCGAATTCAGGAAGTACACAGCGTCCAAAGGAGGTGGAATCCCAATAGACCTACCAGCAGCTGTAGGATTCAAATCAACAAAGTTCATGAGCATCCCAGTGATTTAAAACGCGCCTGGAAAAAATCACCATAGTCACAAGAGAACCTCCAGAGGGGTTTCAGCTGATATCTCGGGCAGCAAAATTGCAGGACAGGGAGGAGTGCCAGGACATAGACCATAACCTGAATGGCAAAATGCTGCCATCTCGGGTAGCCTATGCCACATGACCGCCATTTCTAATAACGGCAGAGCAAGAGATTTCCACAGACCGGCAAATCATAAAAGAATTCAGCAGTTCGAAACTTATCCTACAAGAAAGGATGAGAATTCTCCCCTGAATAGAAATGCAGCAAGATGAAATGGAAAGAAGAAAACCAGTATTGGAAATGCAAGAAGAGCATGAGTGGCAAAGAAGAAACTAGAAGAAGGCAAGGAGGACATCCAAACCCTAAAGATGGGAGAGGGAAGCAGGAAATCCTAGGTGACTGGAAGCACTATCTTAAGTGAATCAGCTTATGTGACTCTCTGTTGGAAGCGAACGGAGAGATGTATGGCCTGATGTGTTTGCAAAACAAACGAAAAGCAGACCAACAAAGAATCAAACAAACAAAAAAGCACCAAAAGGGTACGTTTGGCTGACATATAACAAGGGAACCATGATTATTCAAAAGAAAATACCCAAGGTGATGTCAAGGATGTTTCAGCACCCATTGAGCCAGTTTCGCGGCTTCAGTGTACTCAGCACACTTGTATTCGGAAATCAGAGGCGTGCATTTATATTCGTAAATATTGATTGATATGAGCAAATCGTGACCTACCCCAAATGCCGATTTGGAATCAAATGGATTCCTAGTCCGTGATATAGACTTGCAAGTCTTCCAACAGGATGAATGAATGCCATATTCTACCCTACGTCGAGAAGAAATGGCATAAGCCTTTAACAAAGACAAGTAGCTCTGCAAAAGTGTACTAAGAGCAAAAGAGACAGACAGTAAAGTGCACATTGGGGTTGGATTCATTCCTAGGAATTTCAGCCCCCATGAAAACATTGGATCCATGTCCTGAGAGTGCGGGGGCTTCAGCAGAAATCAACCGACGGATATGTATTCTGGGTGTCCGGATATTACAGGAACATAAGTTTCCTTTAGTGGGTCTCTGTGTACTGTGAACGGTTAGAAAGTTTAAAGATGTGTGAAATAAATCAACTGAAAATGGACACACTTCCCTCCGTTGGTACTGTGCATACAGATCTGAAGAGAAGGAGAGACGGAAGAACAAAGGCCCATGGGAGGCTAGTGGGTAGAATCACATTTACCTTAGGAACCGCTCGTCGGATGCAGCCCCTCCCCCAACACTGACAAGATGCAGCAGCCATTGGGAATGGCAGTTAGCGGTTGGATTCCAGGTGGAATGTTGGTGTGTACCGTGAGGCTTGTTGTGGCTGGTGGATCCTAGGTAACCGGGCAGAGTTCTGTGGGTGGATCAGTGTGATGGAGGGGCTGCCGCCCTCTGTGGAGCTTGGCTTAGGTCTTTGTTCCGGGAAGCTGTGTCAGTTCGAGATACTGCTGCTGCCCAAAGACCTGAGTTCACGGGTCAGTTTCCAGAACCTGAAAGGGCAGACAGTGGAAGATCTGCCTGTCATCAGCTTACTGGTGAGGCTCCGAGGTACTTTCAGGCTTGCCCAGTCCTGTTGAAGTCGACTTTATGGGAGACACGAAGAGAAGCTGGCCGAAAAGCTGGCTGCACGGATTGAGGAGAAATGCGAACACACTGATGAGAGATGTTGTGCTACAGTGGAGAATACTGGCCTGGAGACAGCTGGAGAGGATACCAGGCTCCAAAGGCTTTCATGAGACATATTGAACCTCGCTGACTCTGGCAGAAACATACGGAGTGCCAACGTGGACTTGAGGAAGTTCCTCAATTCTCTGCTCCAAGAATGGGTCCAAGATCCCTGACGTCTAAAAGAGAAGAGATGGCATAGGTGATCGAAACGCTGAAGTTCTTGGAAGAGGTCTTGAGAATCCACACATCCCCAGGGGCATTTCCAAGCCATTCATACCAAAGTGCAGCAAGCCCAGGTAAGAAATTTCCCAGGTTTGGGCCTAGCTATCAAGCACTTGCTCTTCCCTCCCCTCCACTCAGGCATCCATTTTGAAGGATCACTACCTGAGCTGCTATGAAGCCAGAGCGAGAAGGCCAGCCCCTCCTACAATAAGAGTTCCTCCAGCTTCACAGTCTGTGAACATCAGTGAACAACTTAAAGGTCAAATAGTCTCGACTGCAATAGATAGGAATTGAATACTTTGCTCACACAAAGAAACGATAGCCTTCTGCTAGATTCAGCAAATGCTGGGTTTATGCCTTCTCTGGGGTGAATGGAGTGTGGTAAGTGAGGGGAATCTTTGACTGAACTTGAATATGTATTAGGCCTCCATTTTTCAAGACATTATAGGTAAATATTAAAAGTCAGATAGGGAACTGAACTGTAAAAGTCGCCAATGACATTAAAGATACAGATTATGAGGACCGTCTTTCAGTTGATTCAAGCCCCCGGGAGGTCTATAGCATGGGGGTTGCAGACTTGGTTGCGTTAAATTGCTTTACCCAACATGATCGGATGATTAAGCGTTCTCATCACTGATAGAAGAACACCTGGCTCTCAGTAGACTAGCATGGCTGCAGCAGGGTTCTCATAGCTACAATGCTTCTAGGTGATTTTGCATTCAAACCTAAATGTATATATTTGGTTTGTTTTCTCTTGTATTTTCCGAGAGAGGGATGTTACCCCTTGAAATGCCATCATTGGCCAGTAAGTGTCATTGGGATTAAAGGGCACCACATGCACAAGTGAATCCAAGGTTGGGGGTTATTTCATGATTCCAATAGATATTTCATGGTTCCTGTTGGTTTCGGAGGCTTCAACCGTAAAGAGCTGACATGAACCCTTTAACAGTTTGGACTGCTACTTTGCATTCTATCTGTCTATGTTTTCCTTACAGCTGACAAAATGTTACCGAAATTGACAATTCTGGTTTCTAGGTCCATTTAGTACGTTTCAAAACTATCTTCATTTTCGTATAACTCCCAAAACATGTAAATCAATTCTATTAAACTATTTAAAGACTGCAATGAGATATCAACACAATGTCAAAACTGTAGTGTTCGGACAATCCCTCCCACCACGGCTGTATAGAAACAAAGAGCTAAACAGAAATCACATTTCTGTGAAATGTATCTGGAAAGTGTTGATTCATCGATGCCCAGTTGGCAGAGAAGAAGTGAAACCTGCGCTCACACGCTCCCATGTACAAAGCAATGGAAACATCCACTCACACAGCCCTTGGCACAGGACACTTGCCGAAGAGAGGTCTGTTATTTCCAAGGACAGGATGAGGCCTCAGAACCCCTGGAAGCAGGAGAAGGCAAAGCAGGGAATGGAAACCAGTGCAGGGTCTGACCCCTGGTGATGGAGCAGCAAAGGTGAAACTCTCTTTAACTTGGACGCACACTCTCAAGCGGACAGGAGACATGGGATTGAAGGTGATGCGCTGAGTGTTAGAAGAGTGCACAGCAGATGCTTGGCTGACAGAACTCCAAGAGACCAGCGCAAAATATCCCCACAGTTGATTCTGAGACCAAGATCTGAGCTGCCAAATTTGAGGTAGCAGAGGCAGCGGTCAGTGAGGGATAGGGCTACGGATGATGGCAAACGCTGAGTCTCAGGGATCTGGAGTGAGTTGTGGGATGTGGTGGGTCCTATCAAGAGAGCAATCCGACCCATGACCCCAATGAGAAAGCAACCACACTGGCGCGCGCGGTTGAGATTACCGATATGACCCATGGCCACACCCAGTGCATCTGCAGGACCAGAGACCAATTGGACATTTTGCCAATAGAGCACGTGTGGGGCTGAATCAGAGATATCGTGCATCAGGTCTGAGGGATCCAGGGGGCCTTGGGTTGGAAATCAGAATGAAAAGCCTTAGGATCTTCTTCATTCATAACCTGGGCTAGGATTATGGATTTGTTTGAGGCACAGGATGCACAACAACTCTGTGGTTGCCTCCGTGCACCCGTGCCACAAGGATGAGAGGACAAGGAAGAGTGATCCAAGTCCACCGCGTGAGAAGATGAAGTATTTCCTCCAGCATTATCTCCCAAAAGCAGATGCGACGTTTTGAATGGCACAGGCACGGTACTGCACCGAGGACACCAAGATCAGTCTGCGGGATCTTTCCAGCAGGCCCTGAAGTGTGACATCCATACATATGATTCCACAGGTGTTTCTGTAGACAGCGAAGTTCTGGGAAGAACTGGTTTCATTGGGACATTCCCGTGGCATTATAAAGCACAAGCACACTCTCAATTTGCTGTTTTGGAATCACTCCAAAATGACATAGAGCAGAATGCAGAGCTGAGAGCCTTTAGAAGCTTCATTTCCACCAGAGGATGTGCCCTGGGAACATTCAGATTTGTGAGATAAGCGTAATGAAAATGAGGTTATGCTAATCGAAATAGTATGGGGTGTTCATCACAACAAGGCAACAAAAGCAATTGGAGAAATACCAGACAACACACTCAGGAACAGGACATGGCATCAATGTCTAGCAGAAATTGTCCTCGCAGAAATCCCATGGAATTGCGTAGAGCCAAGTGTCTAAAATTTCTCTCAACAAAACCCTAGAAGTCTACATTAGATACCTGAAATTACCTGACCAGTAGAGATGAAGAAGTACAGTAAAAGAAACAGGAAGTACCATTTTCAATTCCAATGAGGTTGAAGGACCAAAAGAAAAGCTTTCAAACAACTAGACTGCAAAACGCTATCCAGAGCAAGTATTGAAAACGGAGGTGAGGGAAACACTGAAGAACAACAGTGTCTCAGAATCACAAAAGGCAGAATACCAGAAAAGGGGAAGAGAAAGCCTTAAGACGAGCCAAATAATATCAGAAAACTCAGTGGATGAGATAATATCAGGGCTAAAATTCAGTCCTAAGCAGACTAGATAATGCGGAGGGACGCGTGAATGACTGTGAAGACAGGGGAACAGAAATCCCTCGGTCAGAAGCAGACATAGGAAAGCAAGTGCAAAACAATGAAAACATTGCTGTGGAATCCTGGGTAAGACAAGGCATGAAAGACTAGGATTCGAAAGAGTCCCAGATGGAAAAGCAAGAGATAAAGAAACAAAAAATGTCTGAAAAGTCATCTGTAGAAACATCAGAGTGAAACTAGCTGAAAGCTAAGAAAGAATCATCTATGCGAATTCAGGAAGTACACAGCATCCAAAGGAGGTGGAATCCCAATAGACCTACCAGCAGCTGTAGGATTCAAATCAACAAAGTTCATGAGCATCCCAGTGATTTAAAACGCGCCTGGAAAAAATCACCATAGTCACAAGAGAACCTCCAGAGGGGTTTCAGCTGATATCTCGGGCAGCAATATTGCAGGACAGGGAGGAGTGCCAGGACATAGACCATAACCTGAATGGCAAAATGCTGCCATCTCGGGTAGCCTATGCCACATGACCGCCATTTCTAATAACGGCAAAGCAAGAGATTTCCACAGACCGGCAAATCTTAAAAGAATTCAGCAGTTCGAAACTTATCCTACAAGAAAGGATGAGAATTCTCCCCTGAATAGAAATGCAGCAAGATGAAATGGAAAGAAGAAAACCAGTATTGGAAATGCAAGAAGAGCATGAGTGGCAAAGAAGAAACTAGAAGAAGGCAAGGAGGACATCCAAACCCTAAAGATGGGAGAGGGAAGCAGGAAATCCTAGGTGATTGGAAGCACTATCTTAAGTGAATCAGCTTATGTGACTCTCTGTTGGAAGCGAACTGAGAGATGCATGGCCTGACGTGTTTGCAAAACAAACGAGAAGCAGACCAACAAAGAATCAAACAAACAAAAAAGCACCAAAAGGGTACGTTTGGCTGACATATAACAAGGGAACCATGATTATTCAAAAGAAAATACCCAAGGTGATGTCAAGGATGTTTCAGCACCCATTGAGCCAGTTTCGCGGCTTCAGTGTACTCAGCACACTTGTATTCGGAAATCAGAGGCGTGCATTTATATTCGTAAATATTGATTGATATGAGCAAATCGTGACCTACCCCAAATGCCGATTTGGAATCAAATGGATTCCTAGTCCGTGATATAGACTTGCAAGTCTTCCAACAGGACGAATGAATGCCATATTCTACCCTACGTCGAGAAGAAATGGCATAAGCCTATAACAAAGACAAGTAGCTCTGCAAAAGTATACTAAGAGCAAAAGAGACAGACAGAAAAGTGCACATTGGGGTTGGATTCATTCCTAGGAATTTCAGCCCCCATGAAACCAATGGATCCATGTCCTGAGAGTGCGGGGGCTTTAGCAGAAATCGACCGACGGATATGTATTCCGGGTGTCTGGATATTACAGGAACATAAGTTTCCTTTAGTGGGTCTCTGTGTACTGTGAACGGTTTGAAAGTTTAAAGACGTGTGAAATAAATCAACTGAAAATGGACACACTTCCCTCCGTTGGTACTGTGCATACAGATCTGAAGAGAAGGAGAGAGGGAAGAACAAAGGCCCATGGGACGCTAGTGGGTAGAATCACATTTACCTTAGGAACCGCTCGTCGGATGCAGCCCCTCCCCCAACACTGACAAGATGCAGCAGCCATTGGGAATGGCAGTTAGCGGTTGGATTCCAGGTGGAATGTTGGTGTGTACCGCGAGGCTTATTGTGGCTGGTGGATCCTAGGCAACCGGGCAGAGTTCTGTGGGTTGATCAGTGTGATGGAGGGGCTGCCGCCCTCTGTGGAGCTTGGCTTAGCTCTTTGTTCCGGGAAGCTGTGTCAGTTCGAGATACTGCTGCTGCCCAAAGACCTGAGTTCACGGGTCAGTTTCCAGAACCTGAAAGGGCAGACAGTGGAAGATCTGCCTGTCATCAGCTTACTGGTGAGGCTCCGAGGTACTTTCAGGCTTGCCCAGTCCTGTTGAAGTCGACTTTATGGGAGACACGAAGAGAAGCTGGCCGAAAAGCTGGCTGCACGGATTGAGGAGAGATGCGAACACACTGATGAGAGATGTTGTGCTACAGTGGAGAATACTGGCCTGGAGACAGCTGTAGAGGATACCAGGCTCCAAAGGCTTTCATGAGACATATTGAACCTCGCTGACACTGGCAAAAACTTACGGAGTGCCAACGTGGACTTGAGGAAGTTCCTCAATTCTCTGCTCCAAGAACGGGTCCAAGATCCCTGACATCTAAAAGAGAAGAGATGGCAGAGGTGATCGAAACGCTGAAGTTCTTGGAAGAGGTCTTGAGAATCCACACATCCCAATGGCATTTCCAAGCCATTCATACCAAAGTGCAGCAAGCCCAGGTAAGCCTTTTCCCAGGTTTGGGCCTAGCTATCAAGCACTTGCTCTTCCCTCCCCTCCACTCAGGCATCCATTTTGAAGGATCACTACCTGAGCTGCTATGAAGCCAGCACGAGAAGAGCAAGCCCCTCCTACAATAAGAGTTCCTCCAGCTTCACACTCTGTGAACATCAGTGAACACCTTAAAGGTCAAATAGTCTCAACTGCAATAGATAGGAATTGAATACTTTGCTCACACAAAGAAACGATAGCCTTCTGCTAGATTCAGCAAATGCTGGGTTTATGTCTTCTCTGGGGTGAATGGAGTGTGGTAAGTGAGGGGAATCTTTGACTGAACTTGAATATGTATTAGGCCTCCATTTTTCAAGACATTATAGGTAAATATTAAAAGTCAGATAGGGAACTGAACTGTAAAAGTCGCCAATGACATTAAAGATACAGATAATGAGGACTGTCTTTCAGTTGATTCAAGCCCACGGGAGCTCTATAGCATGGGGGTTGCAGACTTGGTTGCGTTAAATTGCTTTACCCAACATGATCGGATGATTAAGCGTTCTCATCACTGATAGAAGAACACCTGGCTCTCAGTAGACTAGCATGGCTGCA
Organism: Vicugna pacos; assembly: GCF_048564905.1. NCBI lineage: Eukaryota > Metazoa > Chordata > Mammalia > Artiodactyla > Camelidae > Vicugna > Vicugna pacos. The sequence goes on from NW_027328741.1 coordinate 45,148,071, forward strand.
GCAGGGTTCTCATAGCTACAATGCTTCTAGGTGATTTTGCATTCAAACCTAAATGTATATATTTGGTTTGTTTACTCTTGTATTTTCCGAGAGAGGGATGTTACCCCTTGAAATGCCATCATTGGCCAGTAGGTGTCATTGGGAGTAAAGGGCACCACATGCACAAGTGAATCCAAGGTTCGGGGTTATTTCATGTTTCCAATAGATATTTCATGGCTCCTGTTGGTTTCGGAGGCTTCAACAGGAAAGAGTTGACATGACCCCTTTAACACTTTGGACTGCTACTTTGCATTCTATCTGTCTATGTTTTCCTTACAGCTGACAAAATGTTACCGAAATTGACAATTCTGGTTTCTAGGTCCATTTAGTACGTTTCAAAACTATCTTCATTTTCGTATAACTCCCAAAACATGTAAATCAATTCTATTAAACATTTTAAAGACTGCAAATGAGATATCAACACAATGTTAAAACTAGTGTTCGGACAATCCCTCCCACCACGGCTGTATAGAAACAAAGAGCTAAACAAAAATCACATTTCTGTGAAATGTATCTGGAAAGTGTTGATTCATCGATGCCCAGGTGGCAGAGAAGCAGTGCAACGGGCGAGCACACGCTCCCATGTACAAAGCAATGGAAACATCCACTCACACAGCTCTTGGCACAGGACACTTGCCGAAGGGAGGTCTGCTACTTCCAAGGACAGGATGAGGCCTCAGAACCCCTGGAAACAGGAGAAGGCAAAGCTTGGAATGGAAACCAGTGCAGGGTCTGACCCCTGGTTATGGAGCAGCAAAGGTTAAACTCTCTTTAACATGGACGCACACTCTCAAGCGGACAGGAGACATGGGATTGAAGGTGATGCGCTGAGTGTTAGAAGAGTGCCCAGCAGATGCTTGGCTGACAAAACTCCAACAAACCAGCGCAAAATATCCCCACAGTTGATTCTGAGACCAAGATCCGAGCTGCCAAATTTGAGGTAGCAGAGGCAGCGGTCAGTGACGGATAGGGCTACGGATGTTGGCACACGCTGAGTCTCAGGGATCTGGAGTGCGTTGTGGGATGTGGTGGGTCCTATCATGAGAGCAAACTGACCCGTGACCCCAATGAGAATGCAACCACACTGGCGCGCGCGGTTGAGATTACCGATATGTCCCATGGCCACACCCAGTGCATCTGCAGGACCAGAGACCAATTGGACATTTTGCCAATAGAGCACATGTGGGGCTGAATCAGAGATATCGTGCATCGGGTCTGAGGGATCCAGGGGGCCTTGGGTTGGAAATCAGAATGAAAAGCCTTAGGATCTTCTTCATTCATAACCTGGGCTAGGATTATGGATTTGTTTGAGGCACAGGATGCACAACAACTCTGTGGTTGCCTCCGTGCACCCGTGCCACAGGGATGAGAGGACAAGGAAGAGTGATCCAAGTCCACCGCGTGAGTAGATGAAGTATTTCCTCCAGCATTATCTCCCAAAAGCAGATGCGACATTTTGAATGGCACAGGCACGGTACTGCACCGAGGACACCAAGATCAGTCTGCGGGATCTTTCCAGCAGGCCCTGAAGTGTGACATCCATACATATGATTCCACAGGTGTTTCTGTAGACAGCGAAGTTCTGGGAAGAACTGGTTTCATTGGGACATTCCCGTGGCATTATTAAGCACAAGCGCACTCTCAGTTTGCTGTTTTGGAATCACTCCAAAATGACATAGAGCAGAATGCAGAGCTGAGAGCCTTTAGAAGCTTCATTTATACCAGAGGATGTGCCCTGGTAACATTCAGATTTGTGAGATAAGCGTAATGAAAATGAGGTTATGCTAATCGAAATAGTATGGGGTGTTCATCACAACAAAGGCAACACAAGCAATTGGAGAAATACCAGACAACACACTCAGGAACAGGACATGGCATCAATGTCTAGCAGAAATTGTCCTCGCAGAAATCCCATGGAATTGCGTAGAGCCAAGTGTCTAAAATTTCTCTCAACAAAACCCTAGAAGTCTACATTAGATACCTGAAATTACCTGACCAGTAGAGATGAAGAAGTACAGTAAAAGAAACAGGAAGTACCATTTTCAATTCCAATGAGGTTGAAGGCCCAAAAGATAAGCTTTCAAACAACTAGACTGCAAAACGCTATCCAGAGCAAGTATTGAAAACGGAGGTGAGGGAAACACTGAAGAACAACAGTGTCTCAGAATCACAAAAGGCAGAATACCAGAAAAGGGGAAGAGAAAGCCTTAAGACGAGCCAAATAATATCAGAAAACTCAGTGGATGAGATAATATCAGGGCTAAAATTCAGTCCTAAGCAGACTAGACAATGCGGAGGGACGCGTGAATGACTGTGAAGACAGGGGAACAGAAATCCCTCGGTCAGAAGCAGACATAGGAAAGCAAGTGCAAAACAATGAAAACATTGCTGTGGAATCCTGGGTAAGACAAGGCATGAAAGACTAGGATTCGAAAGAGTCCCAGATGGAAAAGCAAGAGATAAAGAAACAAAAAATGTCTGAAAAGTCATCTGTAGAAACATCAGACTGAAACTAGCTGAAAGCTAAGAAAGAATCATCTATGCGAATTCAGGAAGTACACAGCGTCCAAAGGAGGTGGAATCCCAATAGACCAACCAGCAGCTGTAGGATTCAAATCAACAAAGTTCATGAGCATCCCAGTGATTTAAAACGCGCCTGGAAAAAATCACCATAGTCACAAGAGAACCTCCAGAGGGGTTTCAGCTGATATCTCGGGCAGCAATATTGCAGGACAGGGAGGAGTGCCAGGACATAGACCATAACCTGAATGGCAAAATGCTGCCATCTCGGGTAGCCTATGCCACATGACCGCCATTTCTAATAACGGCAGAGCAAGAGATTTCCACAGACCGGCAAATCTTAAAAGAATTCAGCAGTTCGAAACTTATCCTACAAGAAAGGATGAGAATTCTCCCCTGAATAGAAATGCAGCAAGATGAAATGGAAAGAAGAAAACCAGTATTGGAAATGCAAGAAGAGCATGAGTGGCAAAGAAGAAACTAGAAGAAGGCAAGGAGGACATCCAAACCCTAAAGATGGGAGAGGGAAGCAGGAAATCCTAGGTGATAGGAAGCACTATCTTAAGTGAATCAGCTTATGTGACTCTCTGTTGGAAGCGAACGGAGAGATGCATGGCCTGACGTGTTTGCAAAACAAACGAGAAGCAGACCAACAAAGAATCAAACAAACAAAAAAGCACCAAAAGGGTACGTTTGGCTGACATATAACAAGGGAACCATGATTATTCAAAAGAAAATACCCAAGGTGATGTCAAGGATGTTTCAGCACCCATTGAGCCAGTTTCGCGGCTTCAGTGTACTCAGCACACTTGTATTCGGAAATCAGAGGCGTGCATTTATATTCGTAAATATTGATTGATATGAGCAAATCGTGACCTACCCCAAATGCCGATTTGGAATCAAATGGATTCCTAGTCCGTGATATAGACTTGCAAGTCTTCCAACAGGATGAATGAATGCCATATTCTACCCTACGTCGAGAAGAAATGGCATAAGCCTATAACAAAGACAAGTAGCTCTGCAAAAGTGTACTAAGAGCAAAAGAGACAGACAGTAAAGTGCACATTGGGGTTGGATTCATTCCTAGGAATTTCAGCCCCCATGAAACCAATGGATCCATGTCCTGAGAGTGCGGGGGCTTCAGCAGAAATCGACCGACAGATATGTATTCCGGGTGTCTGGATATTACAGGAACATAAGTTTCCTTTAGTGGGTCTCTGTGTACTGTGAACGGTTAGAAAGTTTAAAGACGTGTGAAATAAATCAACTGAAAATGGACACACTTCCCTCCGTTGGTACTGTGCATACAGATCTGAAGAGAAGGAGAGAGGGAAGAACAAAGGCCCATGGGACGCTAGTGGGTAGAATCACATTTACCTTAGGAACCGCTCGTCGGATGCAGCCCCTCCCCCAACACTGACAAGATGCAGCAGCCATTGGGAATGGCAGTTAGCGGTTGGATTCCAGGTGGAATGTTGGTGTGTACCGCGAGGCTTGTTGTGGCTGGTGGATCCTAGGCAACCGGGCAGAGTTCTGTGGGTTGATCAGTGTGATGGAGGGGCTGCCGCCCTCTGTGGAGCTTGGCTTAGCTCTTTGTTCCGGGAAGCTGTGTCAGTTCGAGATACTGCTGCTGCCCAAAGACCTGAGTTCACGGGTCAGTTTCCAGAACCTGAAAGGGCAGACAGTGGAAGATCTGCCTGTCATCAGCTTACTGGTGAGGCTCCGAGGTACTTTCAGGCTTGCCCAGTCCTGTTGAAGTCGACTTTATGGGAGACACGAAGAGAAGCTGGCCGAAAAGCTTGCTGCACGGATTGAGGAGAGATGCGAACACACTGATGAGAGATGTTGTGCTACAGTGGAGAATACTGGCCTGGAGACAGCTGTAGAGGATACCAGGCTCCAAAGGCTTTCATGAGACATATTGAACCTCGCTGACACTGGCAAAAACATACGGAGTGCCAACGTGGACTTGAGGAAGTTCCTCAATTCTCTGCTCCAAGAACGGCTCCAAGATCCCTGACGTCTAAAAGAGAAGAGATGGCAGAGGTGATCGAAACGCTGAAGTTCTTGGAAGAGGTCTTGAGAATCCACACATCCCAATGGCATTTCCAAGCCATTCATACCAAAGTGCAGCAAGCCCAGGTAAGCCTTTTCCCAGGTTTGGGCCTAGCTATCAAGCACTTGCTCTTCCCTCCCCTCCACTCAGGCATCCATTTTGAAGGATCACTACCTGAGCTGCTATGAAGCCAGCACGAGAAGAGCAAGCCCCTCCTACAATAAGAGTTCCTCCAGCTTCACACTCTGTGAACATCAGTGAACACCTTAAAGGTCAAATAGTCTCAACTGCAATAGATAGGAATTGAATACTTTGCTCACACAAAGAAACGATAGCCTTCTGCTAGATTCAGCAAATGCTGGGTTTATGCCTTCTCTGGGGTGAATGGAGTGTGGTAAGTGAGGGGAATCTTTGACTGAACTTGAATATGTATTAGGCCTCCATTTTTCAAGACATTATAGGTAAATATTAAAAGTCAGATAGGGAACTGAACTGTAAAAGTCGCCAATGACATTATAGATACAGATAATGAGGACTGTCTTTCAGTTGATTCAAGCCCACGGGAGCTCTATAGCATGGGGGTTGCAGACTTGGTTGCGTTAAATTGCTTTACCCAACATGATCGGATGATTAAGCGTTCTCATCACTGATAGAAGAACACCTGGCTCTCAGTAGACAAGCATGGCTGCAGCAGGGTTCTCATAGCTACAATGCTTCTAGGTGATTTTGCATTCAAACCTAAATGTATATATTTGGTTTGTTTTCTCTTGTATTTTCCGAGAGAGGGATGTTACCCCTTGAAATGCCATCATTGGCCCGTGGGTGTCATTGGGAGTATAGGGCACCACATTCCCAAGTGAATCCAAGGTTCGGGGTTAATTCATGTTTCCAATAGATATTTCATGGTTCCTGTTGGTTTCGGAGGCTTCAACAGGAAAGAGTTGACATGAACCCTTTAACAGTTTGGACTGCTACTTTGCATTCTATCTGTCTATGTTTTCCTTACAGCTGACAAAAAGTTACCGAAATTGACAATTCTGGTTTCTAGGTCCATTTAGTACGTTTCAAAACTAACTTCATTTTCGTATAACTCCCAAAACATGTAAATCAATTCTATTAAACTTTTTAAAGACTGCAAATGAGATATCAACACAATGTCAAAACTGTAGTGTTCGTACAATCCCTCCCACCACGGCTGTATAGAAACAAAGAGCTAAACAAAAATCACATTTCTGTGAAATGTATCTGGAAAGTGTTGATTCATCGATGCCCAGGTGGCAGAGAAGCAGTGCAACGGGCGAGCACACGCTCCCATGTACAAAGCAATGGAAACATCCACTCACACAGCCCTTGGCACAGGACACTTGCCGAAGAGAGGTCTGTTACTTCCAAGGACAGGATGAGGCCTCAGAACCCCTGGAAACAGGAGAAGGCAAAGCAGGGAATGGAAACCAGTGCAGGGTCTGACCCCTGGTAATGGAGCAGCAAAGGTGAAACTCTCTTTAACATTGACGCACACTCTCAAGCGGACAGGAGACATGGGATTGAAGGTGATGCGCTGAGTGATAGAAGAGTGCCCAGCAGATGCTTGGCTGACAGAACTCCAACAAACCAGCGCAAAATATCCCCAGTGTTGATTCTGAGACCAAGATCCGAGATGCCAAATTTGAGGTAGCAGAGGCAGCGGTCAGTGACGGATAGGGCTACGGATGTTGGCACACGCAGAGTCTCAGGCATCTGGAGTGCGTTGTGGGATGTGGTGGGTCCTATCATGAGAGCAAACCGACCCGTGACCCCAATGAGAATGCAACCACACTGGCGCGCGCGGTTGAGATTACCGATATGTCCCATGGCCACACCCAGTGCATCTGCAGGACCAGAGACCAATTGGACATTTTGCCAATAGAGCACATGTGGGGCTGAATCAGAGATATCGTGCATCGGGTCTGAGGGATCCAGGGGGCCTTGGGTTTGAAATCAGAATGAAAAGCCTTAGGATCTTCTTCATTCATAACCTGGGCTAGGATTATGGATTTGTTTGAGGCACAGGATGCACAACAACTCTGTGGTTGCCTCCGTGCACCCGTGCCACAGGGATGAGAGGACAAGGAAGAGTGATCCAAGTCCACCACGTGAGAATATGAAGTATTTCCTCCAACATTATCTCCCAAAAGCAGATGCGACGTTTTGAATGGCACAGGCACGGTACTGCACCGAGGACACCAAGATCAGTCTGCGGGAACTTTCCAGCAGGCCCTGAAGTGTGACATCCATACATATGATTCCACAGGGGTTTCTGTAGACAGCGAAGTTCTGGGAAGAACTGGTTTCATTGGGACATTCCCGTGGCATTATAAAGCACAAGCACACTCTCAGTTTGCTGTTTTGGAATCACTCCAAAATGACATAGAGCAGAATGCAGAGCTGAGAGCCTTTAGAACCTTCATTTCCACCAGAGGATGTGCCCTGGGAACATTCAGATTTGTGAGATAAGCATAATGAAAATGAGGTTATGCTAATCGAAATAGTATGGGGTGTTCATCACAACAAAGGCAACACAAGCAATTGGAGAAATACCAGACAACACACTCAGGAACAGGACATGGCATCAATGTCTAGCAGAAATTGTCCTCGCAGAAATCCCATGGAATTGCGTAGAGCCAAGTGTCTAAAATTTCTCTCAACAAAACCCTAGAAGTCTACATTAGATACCTGAAATTACCTGACCAGTAGAGATGAAGAAGTACAGTAAAAGAAACAGGAAGTACCATTTTCAATTCCAATGAGGTTGAAGGCCCAAAAGATAAGCTTTCAAACAACTAGACTGCAAAACGCTATCCAGAGCAAGTATTGAAAATGGAGGTGAGGGAAACACTGAAGAACAACAGTGTCTCAGAATCACAAAAGGCAGAATACCAGAAAAGGGGAAGAGAAAGCCTTAAGACGAGCCAAATAATATCAGAAAACTCAGTGGATGAGATAATATCAGGGCTAAAATTCAGTCCTAAGCAGACTAGATAATGCGGAGGGACGCGTGAATGACTGTGAAGACAGGGGAACAGAAATCCCTCGGTCAGAAGCAGACATAGGAAAGCAAGTGCAAAACAATGAAAACATTGCTGTGGAATCCTGGGTAAGACAAGGCATGAAAGACTAGGATTCGAAAGAGTCCCAGATGGAAAAGCAAGAGATAAAGAAACAAAAAATGTCTGAAAAGTCATCTGTAGAAACATCAGACTGAAACTAGCTGAAAGCTAAGAAAGAATCATCTATGCGAATTCAGGAAGTACACAGCGTCCAAACGAGGTGGAATCCCAATAGACCTACCAGCAGCTGTAGGATTCAAATCAACAAAGTTCATGAGCATCCCAGTGATTTAAAACGCGCCTGGAAAAAATCACCATAGTCACAAGAGAACCTCCAGAGGGGTTTCAGCTGATATCTCGGGCAGCAATATTGCAGGACAGGGAGGAGTGCCAGGACATAGACCATAACCTGAATGGCAAAATGCTGCCATCTCGGGTAGCCTATGCCACATGACCGCCATTTCTAATAACGGCAGAGCAAGAGATTTCCACAGACCGGCAAATCTTAAAAGAATTCAGCAGTTCGAAACTTATCCTACAAGAAAGGATGAGAATTCTCCCCTGAATAGAAATGCAGCAAGATGAAATGGAAAGAAGAAAACCAGTATTGGAAATGCAAGAAGAGCATGAGTGGCAAAGAAGAAACTAGAAGAAGGCAAGGAGGACATCCAAACCCTAAAGATGGGAGAGGGAAGCAGGAAATCCTAGGTGATTGGAAGCACTATCTTAAGTGAATCAGCTTATGTGACTCTCTGTTGGAAGCGAACTGAGAGGTGCATGGCCTGACGTGTTTGCAAAACAAACGAGAAGCAGACCAACAAAGAATCAAACAAACAAAAAAGCACCAAAAGGGTACGTTTGGCTGACATATAACAAGGGAACCATGATTATTCAAAAGAAAATACCCAAGGTGATGTCAAGGATGTTTCAGCACCCACTGAGCCAGTTTCGCGGCTTCAGTGTACTCAGCACACTTGTATTCGGAAATCAGAGGCGTGCATTTATATTCGTAAATATTGATTGATATGAGCAAATCGTGACCTACCCCAAATGCCGATTTGGAATCAAATGGATTCCTAGTCCGTGATATAGACTTGCAAGTCTTCCAACAGGATGAATGAATGCCATATTCTACCCTACGTCGAGAAGAAATGGCATAAGCCTATAACAAAGACAAGTAGCTCTGCAAAAGTGTACTAAGAGCAAAAGAGACAGACAGTAAAGTGCACATTGGGGTTGGATTCATTCCTAGGAATTTCAGCCCCCATGAAACCAATGGATCCATGTCCTGAGAGTGCGGGGGCTTCAGCAGAAATCGACCGACAGATATGTATTCCGGGTGTCTGGATATTACAGGAACATAAGTTTCCTTTAGTGGGTCTCTGTGTACTGTGAACGGTTAGAAAGTTTAAAGACGTGTGAAATAAATCAACTGAAAATGGACACACTTCCCTCCGTTGGTACTGTGCATACAGACCTGAAGAGAAGGAGAGACGAAAGAACAAAGGCCCATGGGAGGCTAGTGGGTAGAATCACATTTACCTTAGGAACCGCTCGTCGGATGCAGCCCCTCCCCCAACACTGACAAGATGCAGCAGCCATTGGGGATGGCAGTTAGCGGTTGGATTCCAGGTTGAATGTTGGTGTGTACCGCGAGGCTTGTTGTGGCTGTTGGATCCTAGGTAACCGGGCAGAGTTCTGTGCGTGGATCAGTGTGATGGAGGGGCTGCCGCCCTCTGTGGAGCTTGGCTTAGCTCTTTGTTCCGGGAAGCTGTGTCAGTTCGAGATACTGCTGCTGCCCAAAGACCTGAGTTCACGGGTCAGTTTCCAGAACCCGAAAGGGCAGACAGTGGAAGATCTGCCTGTCATCAGCTTACTGGTGAGGCTCCGAGGTACTTTCAGGCTTGCCCAGTCCTGTTGAAGTCGACTTTATGGGAGACACGAAGAGAAGCTGGCCGAAAAGCTGGCTGCACGGATTGAGGAGAGATGCGAACACACTGATGAGAGATGTTGTGCTACAGTGGAGAATACTGGCCTGGAGACAGCTGTAGAGGATACCAGGCTCCAAAGACTTTCATGAGACATATTGAACCTCGCTGACACTGGCAGAAACATACGGAGTGAAAACGTGGACTTGAGGAAGTTCCTCAATTCTCTGCTCCAAGAACGGCTCCAAGATCCCTGACATCTAAAAGAGAAGAGATGGCAGAGGTGATCGAAACGCTGAAGTTCTTGGAAGAGGTCTTGAGAATCCACACATCCCAAGGGGCATTTCCAAGCCATTCATACCAAAGTGCAGCAAGCCCAGGTAAGCCTTTTCCCAGGTTTGGGCCTAGCTATCAAGCACTTGCTCTTCCCTCCCCTCCACTCAGGCATCCATTTTGAAGGATCACTACCTGAGCTGCTATGAAGCCAGCACGAGAAGAGCAAGCCCCTCCTACAATAAGAGTTCCTCCAGCTTCACACTCTGTGAACATCAGTGAACACCTTAAAGTCAAATAGTCTCAACTGCAATAGATAGGAATTGAATACTTTGCTCACACAAAGAAACGATAGCCTTCTGCTAGATTCAGCAAATGCTGGGTTTATGCCTTCTCTGGGGTGAATGGAGTGTGGTAAGTGAGGGGAATCTTTGACTGAAATTGAATATGTATTAGGCCTCCATTTGTCAAGACATTATAGGTAAATATTAAAAGTCAGATAGGGAACTGAACTGTAAAAGTCGCCAATGACATTAAAGATACAGATAATGAGGACTGTCTTTCAGTTGATTCAAGCCCCCGGGAGCTCTATAGCATGGGGGTTGCAGACTTGGTTGCGTTAAATTGCTTTACCCAACATGATCGGATGATTAAGCGTTCTCATCACTGATAAAAGAACACCTGGCTCTCAGTAGACTAGCATGGCTGCAGCAGGGTTCTCATAGCTACAATGCTTCTAGGTGATTTTGCATTCAAACCTAAATGTATATATTTGGTTTGTTTTCTCTTGTATTTTCCGAGAGAGGGATGTTACCCCTTGAAATGCCATCATTGGCCCGTAGGTGTCATTGGGAGTAAAGGGCACCACATTCCCAAGTGAATCCAAGGTTCGGGGTTATTTCATGTTTCCAATAGATATTTCATGGTTCCTGTTGGTTTCGGAGGCTTCAACAGGAAAGAGTTGACATGAACCCTTTAACAGTTTGGACTGCTACTTTGCATTCTATCTGTCTATGTTTTCGTTACAGCTGACAAAATGTTATCGAAATTGACAATTCTGGTTTCTAGGTCCATTTAGTACGTTTCAAAACTAACTTCATTTTCGTATAACTCCCAAAACATGTAAATCAATTCTATTAAACTTTTTAAAGACTGCAAATGAGATATCAACACAATGTCAAAACTGTAGTGTTCGTACAATCCCTCCCACCACGGCTGTATAGAAACAAAGAGCTAAACAAAAATCACATTTCTGTGAAATGTATATGGAAAGTGTTGATTCATCGATGCCCAGTTGGCAGAGAAGCAGTGCAACGGGCGAGCACACGCTCCCATGTACAAAGCAATGGAAACATCCACTCACACAGCCCTTGGCACAGGACACTTGTCGAAGAGAGGTCTGTTACTTCCAAGGACAGGATGAGGCTTCAGAACCCCTGGAAGCAGGAGAAGGCAAAGCAGGGAATGGAAACCAGTGCAGGGTCTGACCCCTGGTGATGGAGCAGCAAAAGTGAAACTCTCTTTAAATTGGATGCACACTCTCAAGCGGACAGGAGACATGGGATTGAAGGTGATGCGCTGTGTGTTAGAAGAGTGCACAGCAGATGCTTGGCTGACAGAACTCCAAGAGACCAGCGCAAAATATCCCCAGTGTTGATTCTGAGACCAAGATCCAAGCTGCCAAATTTGAGGTAGCAGAGGCAGCGGTCAGTGAGGGATAGGGCTACGGATGATGGCACACGCTGAGTCTCAGGGATCTGGAGTGCGTTGTGGGATGTGGTGGGTCCTATCATGTGAGCAAACCGACCCGTGACCCCAATGAGAAAGCAACCACACTGGCGCGCGCGGTTGAGATTACCGATATGACCCATGGCCACACCCAGTGCATCTGCAGGACCAGAGACCAATTGGACATTTTGCCAATAGAGCACGTGTGGGGCTAAATCAGAGATATCGTGCATCGGGTCTGAGGGATCCAGGGGGCCTTGGGTTGGAAATCAGAATGAAAAGCCTTAGGATCTTCTTCATTCATAACCTGGGCTAGGATTATGGATTTGTTTGAGGCACAGGATGCACAACAACTCTGTGGTTGCCTCCGTGCACCCGTGCCACAGGGATGAGAGGACAAGGAAGAGTGATCCAAGTCCACCGCGTGAGAAGATGAAGTATTTCCTCCAGCATTATCTCCCAAAAGCAGATGCGACGTTTTGAATGGCACAGGCACGGAACTGCACCGAGGACACCAAGATCAGTCTGCGGGATCTTTCCAGCAGGCCCTGAAGTGTGACATCCATACATATGATTCCACAGGGGTTTCTGTAGACAGCGAAGTTCTGGGAAGAACTGGTTTCATTGGGACATTCCCGTGGCATTATAAAGCACAAGCACACTCTCAGTTTGCTGTTTTGGAATCACTCCAAAATGACATAGAGCAGAATGCAGAGCTGAGAGCCTTTAGAACCTTCATTTCCACCAGAGGATGTGCCCTGGGAACATTCAGATTTGTGAGATAAGCATAATGAAAATGAGGTTATGCTAATCGAAATAGTATGGGGTGTTCATCACAACAAAGGCAACACAAGCAATTGGAGAAATACCAGACAACACACTCAGGAACAGGACATGGCATCAATGTCTAGCAGAAATTGTCCTCGCAGAAATCCCATGGAATTGCGTAGAGCCAAGTGTCTAAAATTTCTCTCAACAAAACCCTAGAAGTCTACATTAGATACCTGAAATTACCTGACCAGTAGAGATGAAGAAGTACAGTAAAAGAAACAGGAAGTACCATTTTCAATTCCAATGAGGTTGAAGGCCCAAAAGATAAGCTTTCAAACAACTAGACTGCAAAACGCTATCCAGAGCAAGTATTGAAAATGGAGGTGAGGGAAACACTGAAGAACAACAGTGTCTCAGAATCACAAAAGGCAGAATACCAGAAAAGGGGAAGAGAAAGCCTTAAGACGAGCCAAATAATATCAGAAAACTCAGTGGATGAGATAATATCAGGGCTAAAATTCAGTCCTAAGCAGACTAGATAATGCGGAGGGACGCGTGAATGACTGTGAAGACAGGGGAACAGAAATCCCTCGGTCAGAAGCAGACATAGGAAAGCAAGTGCAAAACAATGAAAACATTGCTGTGGAATCCTGGGTAAGACAAGGCATGAAAGACTAGGATTCGAAAGAGTCCCAGATGGAAAAGCAAGAGATAAAGAAACAAAAAATGTCTGAAAAGTCATCTGTAGAAACATCAGACTGAAACTAGCTGAAAGCTAAGAAAGAATCATCTATGCGAATTCAGGAAGTACACAGCGTCCAAACGAGGTGGAATCCCAATAGACCTACCAGCAGCTGTAGGATTCAAATCAACAAAGTTCATGAGCATCCCAGTGATTTAAAACGCGCCTGGAAAAAATCACCATAGTCACAAGAGAACCTCCAGAGGGGTTTCAGCTGATATCTCGGGCAGCAATATTGCAGGACAGGGAGGAGTGCCAGGACATAGACCATAACCTGAATGGCAAAATGCTGCCATCTCGGGTAGCCTATGCCACATGACCGCCATTTCTAATAACGGCAGAGCAAGAGATTTCCACAGACCGGCAAATCTTAAAAGAATTCAGCAGTTCGAAACTTATCCTACAAGAAAGGATGAGAATTCTCCCCTGAATAGAAATGCAGCAAGATGAAATGGAAAGAAGAAAACCAGTATTGGAAATGCAAGAAGAGCATGAGTGGCAAAGAAGAAACTAGAAGAAGGCAAGGAGGACATCCAAACCCTAAAGATGGGAGAGGGAAGCAGGAAATCCTAGGTGATTGGAAGCACTATCTTAAGTGAATCAGCTTATGTGACTCTCTGTTGGAAGCGAACTGAGAGGTGCATGGCCTGACGTGTTTGCAAAACAAACGAGAAGCAGACCAACAAAGAATCAAACAAACAAAAAAGCACCAAAAGGGTACGTTTGGCTGACATATAACAAGGGAACCATGATTATTCAAAAGAAAATACCCAAGGTGATGTCAAGGATGTTTCAGCACCCACTGAGCCAGTTTCGCGGCTTCAGTGTACTCAGCACACTTGTATTCGGAAATCAGAGGCGTGCATTTATATTCGTAAATATTGATTGATATGAGCAAATCGTGACCTACCCCAAATGCCGATTTGGAATCAAATGGATTCCTAGTCCGTGATATAGACTTGCAAGTCTTCCAACAGGATGAATGAATGCCATATTCTACCCTACGTCGAGAAGAAATGGCATAAGCCTATAACAAAGACAAGTAGCTCTGCAAAAGTGTACTAAGAGCAAAAGAGACAGACAGTAAAGTGCACATTGGGGTTGGATTCATTCCTAGGAATTTCAGCCCCCATGAAACCAATGGATCCATGTCCTGAGAGTGCGGGGGCTTCAGCAGAAATCGACCGACAGATATGTATTCCGGGTGTCTGGATATTACAGGAACATAAGTTTCCTTTAGTGGGTCTCTGTGTACTGTGAACGGTTAGAAAGTTTAAAGACGTGTGAAATAAATCAACTGAAAATGGACACACTTCCCTCCGTTGGTACTGTGCATACAGACCTGAAGAGAAGGAGAGACGAAAGAACAAAGGCCCATGGGAGGCTAGTGGGTAGAATCACATTTACCTTAGGAACCGCTCGTCGGATGCAGCCCCTCCCCCAACACTGACAAGATGCAGCAGCCATTGGGGATGGCAGTTAGCGGTTGGATTCCAGGTTGAATGTTGGTGTGTACCGCGAGGCTTGTTGTGGCTGTTGGATCCTAGGTAACCGGGCAGAGTTCTGTGCGTGGATCAGTGTGATGGAGGGGCTGCCGCCCTCTGTGGAGCTTGGCTTAGCTCTTTGTTCCGGGAAGCTGTGTCAGTTCGAGATACTGCTGCTGCCCAAAGACCTGAGTTCACGGGTCAGTTTCCAGAACCCGAAAGGGCAGACAGTGGAAGATCTGCCTGTCATCAGCTTACTGGTGAGGCTCCGAGGTACTTTCAGGCTTGCCCAGTCCTGTTGAAGTCGACTTTATGGGAGACACGAAGAGAAGCTGGCCGAAAAGCTGGCTGCACGGATTGAGGAGAGATGCGAACACACTGATGAGAGATGTTGTGCTACAGTGGAGAATACTGGCCTGGAGACAGCTGTAGAGGATACCAGGCTCCAAAGACTTTCATGAGACATATTGAACCTCGCTGACACTGGCAGAAACATACGGAGTGAAAACGTGGACTTGAGGAAGTTCCTCAATTCTCTGCTCCAAGAACGGCTCCAAGATCCCTGACATCTAAAAGAGAAGAGATGGCAGAGGTGATCGAAACGCTGAAGTTCTTGGAAGAGGTCTTGAGAATCCACACATCCCAAGGGGCATTTCCAAGCCATTCATACCAAAGTGCAGCAAGCCCAGGTAAGCCTTTTCCCAGGTTTGGGCCTAGCTATCAAGCACTTGCTCTTCCCTCCCCTCCACTCAGGCATCCATTTTGAAGGATCACTACCTGAGCTGCTATGAAGCCAGCACGAGAAGAGCAAGCCCCTCCTACAATAAGAGTTCCTCCAGCTTCACACTCTGTGAACATCAGTGAACACCTTAAAGTCAAATAGTCTCAACTGCAATAGATAGGAATTGAATACTTTGCTCACACAAAGAAACGATAGCCTTCTGCTAGATTCAGCAAATGCTGGGTTTATGCCTTCTCTGGGGTGAATGGAGTGTGGTAAGTGAGGGGAATCTTTGACTGAAATTGAATATGTATTAGGCCTCCATTTGTCAAGACATTATAGGTAAATATTAAAAGTCAGATAGGGAACTGAACTGTAAAAGTCGCCAATGACATTAAAGATACAGATAATGAGGACTGTCTTTCAGTTGATTCAAGCCCCCGGGAGCTCTATAGCATGGGGGTTGCAGACTTGGTTGCGTTAAATTGCTTTACCCAACATGATCGGATGATTAAGCGTTCTCATCACTGATAAAAGAACACCTGGCTCTCAGTAGACTAGCATGGCTGCAGCAGGGTTCTCATAGCTACAATGCTTCTAGGTGATTTTGCATTCAAACCTAAATGTATATATTTGGTTTGTTTTCTCTTGTATTTTCCGAGAGAGGGATGTTACCCCTTGAAATGCCATCATTGGCCCGTAGGTGTCATTGGGAGTAAAGGGCACCACATTCCCAAGTGAATCCAAGGTTCGGGGTTATTTCATGTTTCCAATAGATATTTCATGGTTCCTGTTGGTTTCGGAGGCTTCAACAGGAAAGAGTTGACATGAACCCTTTAACAGTTTGGACTGCTACTTTGCATTCTATCTGTCTATGTTTTCGTTACAGCTGACAAAATGTTATCGAAATTGACAATTCTGGTTTCTAGGTCCATTTAGTACGTTTCAAAACTAACTTCATTTTCGTATAACTCCCAAAACATGTAAATCAATTCTATTAAACTTTTTAAAGACTGCAAATGAGATATCAACACAATGTCAAAACTGTAGTGTTCGTACAATCCCTCCCACCACGGCTGTATAGAAACAAAGAGCTAAACAAAAATCACATTTCTGTGAAATGTATATGGAAAGTGTTGATTCATCGATGCCCAGTTGGCAGAGAAGCAGTGCAACGGGCGAGCACACGCTCCCATGTACAAAGCAATGGAAACATCCACTCACACAGCCCTTGGCACAGGACACTTGTCGAAGAGAGGTCTGTTACTTCCAAGGACAGGATGAGGCTTCAGAACCCCTGGAAGCAGGAGAAGGCAAAGCAGGGAATGGAAACCAGTGCAGGGTCTGACCCCTGGTGATGGAGCAGCAAAAGTGAAACTCTCTTTAAATTGGATGCACACTCTCAAGCGGACAGGAGACATGGGATTGAAGGTGATGCGCTGTGTGTTAGAAGAGTGCACAGCAGATGCTTGGCTGACAGAACTCCAAGAGACCAGCGCAAAATATCCCCAGTGTTGATTCTGAGACCAAGATCCAAGCTGCCAAATTTGAGGTAGCAGAGGCAGCGGTCAGTGAGGGATAGGGCTACGGATGATGGCACACGCTGAGTCTCAGGGATCTGGAGTGCGTTGTGGGATGTGGTGGGTCCTATCATGTGAGCAAACCGACCCGTGACCCCAATGAGAAAGCAACCACACTGGCGCGCGCGGTTGAGATTACCGATATGACCCATGGCCACACCCAGTGCATCTGCAGGACCAGAGACCAATTGGACATTTTGCCAATAGAGCACGTGTGGGGCTAAATCAGAGATATCGTGCATCGGGTCTGAGGGATCCAGGGGGCCTTGGGTTGGAAATCAGAATGAAAAGCCTTAGGATCTTCTTCATTCATAACCTGGGCTAGGATTATGGATTTGTTTGAGGCACAGGATGCACAACAACTCTGTGGTTGCCTCCGTGCACCCGTGCCACAGGGATGAGAGGACAAGGAAGAGTGATCCAAGTCCACCGCGTGAGAAGATGAAGTATTTCCTCCAGCATTATCTCCCAAAAGCAGATGCGACGTTTTGAATGGCACAGGCACGGAACTGCACCGAGGACAGCAAGATCAGTCTGCGGGATCTTTCCAGCAGGCCCTGAAGTGTGACATCCATACATATGATTCCACAGGGGTTTCTGTAGACAGCGAAGTTCTGGGAAGAACTGGTTTCATTGGGACATTCCCGTGGCATTATAAAGCACAAGCACACTCTCAGTTTGCTGTTTTGGAATCACTCCAAAATGACATAGAGCAGAATGCAGAGCTGAGAGCCTTTAGAACCTTCATTTCCACCAGAGGATGTGCCCTGGGAACATTCAGATTTGTGAGATAAGCATAATGAAAATGAGGTTATGCTAATCGAAATAGTATGGGGTGTTCATCACAACAAAGGCAACACAAGCAATTGGAGAAATACCAGACAACACACTCAGGAACAGGACATGGCATCAATGTCTAGCAGAAATTGTCCTCGCAGAAATCCCATGGAATTGCGTAGAGCCAAGTGTCTAAAATTTCTCTCAACAAAACCCTAGAAGTCTACATTAGATACCTGAAATTACCTGACCAGTAGAGATGAAGAAGTACAGTAAAAGAAACAGGAAGTACCATTTTCAATTCCAATGAGGTTGAAGGCCCAAAAGATAAGCTTTCAAACAACTAGACTGCAAAACGCTATCCAGAGCAAGTATTGAAAATGGAGGTGAGGGAAACACTGAAGAACAACAGTGTCTCAGAATCACAAAAGGCAGAATACCAGAAAAGGGGAAGAGAAAGCCTTAAGACGAGCCAAATAATATCAGAAAACTCAGTGGATGAGATAATATCAGGGCTAAAATTCAGTCCTAAGCAGACTAGATAATGCGGAGGGACGCGTGAATGACTGTGAAGACAGGGGAACAGAAATCCCTCGGTCAGAAGCAGACATAGGAAAGCAAGTGCAAAACAATGAAAACATTGCTGTGGAATCCTGGGTAAGACAAGGCATGAAAGACTAGGATTCGAAAGAGTCCCAGATGGAAAAGCAAGAGATAAAGAAACAAAAAATGTCTGAAAAGTCATCTGTAGAAACATCAGACTGAAACTAGCTGAAAGCTAAGAAAGAATCATCTATGCGAATTCAGGAAGTACACAGCGTCCAAACGAGGTGGAATCCCAATAGACCTACCAGCAGCTGTAGGATTCAAATCAACAAAGTTCATGAGCATCCCAGTGATTTAAAACGCGCCTGGAAAAAATCACCATAGTCACAAGAGAACCTCCAGAGGGGTTTCAGCTGATATCTCGGGCAGCAATATTGCAGGACAGGGAGGAGTGCCAGGACATAGACCATAACCTGAATGGCAAAATGCTGCCATCTCGGGTAGCCTATGCCACATGACCGCCATTTCTAATAACGGCAGAGCAAGAGATTTCCACAGACCGGCAAATCTTAAAAGAATTCAGCAGTTCGAAACTTATCCTACAAGAAAGGATGAGAATTCTCCCCTGAATAGAAATGCAGCAAGATGAAATGGAAAGAAGAAAACCAGTATTGGAAATGCAAGAAGAGCATGAGTGGCAAAGAAGAAACTAGAAGAAGGCAAGGAGGACATCCAAACCCTAAAGATGGGAGAGGGAAGCAGGAAATCCTAGGTGATTGGAAGCACTATCTTAAGTGAATCAGCTTATGTGACTCTCTGTTGGAAGCGAACTGAGAGGTGCATGGCCTGACGTGTTTGCAAAACAAACGAGAAGCAGACCAACAAAGAATCAAACAAACAAAAAAGCACCAAAAGGGTACGTTTGGCTGACATATAACAAGGGAACCATGATTATTCAAAAGAAAATACCCAAGGTGATGTCAAGGATGTTTCAGCACCCACTGAGCCAGTTTCGCGGCTTCACTGTACTCAGCACACTTGTATTCGGAAATCAGAGGCGTGCATTTATATTCGTAAATATTGATTGATATGAGCAAATCGTGACCTACCCCAAATGCCGATTTGGAATCAAATGGATTCCTAGTCCGTGATATAGACTTGCAAGTCTTCCAACAGGATGAATGAATGCCATATTCTACCCTACGTCGAGAAGAAATGGCATAAGCCTATAACAAAGACAAGTAGCTCTGCAAAAGTGTACTAAGAGCAAAAGAGACAGACAGTAAAGTGCACATTGGGGTTGGATTCATTCCTAGGAATTTCAGCCCCCATGAAACCAATGGATCCATGTCCTGAGAGTGCGGGGGCTTCAGCAGAAATCGACCGACAGATATGTATTCCGGGTGTCTGGATATTACAGGAACATAAGTTTCCTTTAGTGGGTCTCTGTGTACTGTGAACGGTTAGAAAGTTTAAAGACGTGTGAAATAAATCAACTGAAAATGGACACACTTCCCTCCGTTGGTACTGTGCATACAGACCTGAAGAGAAGGAGAGACGAAAGAACAAAGGCCCATGGGAGGCTAGTGGGTAGAATCACATTTACCTTAGGAACCGCTCGTCGGATGCAGCCCCTCCCCCAACACTGACAAGATGCAGCAGCCATTGGGGATGGCAGTTAGCGGTTGGATTCCAGGTTGAATGTTGGTGTGTACCGCGAGGCTTGTTGTGGCTGTTGGATCCTAGGTAACCGGGCAGAGTTCTGTGCGTGGATCAGTGTGATGGAGGGGCTGCCGCCCTCTGTGGAGCTTGGCTTAGCTCTTTGTTCCGGGAAGCTGTGTCAGTTCGAGATACTGCTGCTGCCCAAAGACCTGAGTTCACGGGTCAGTTTCCAGAACCCGAAAGGGCAGACAGTGGAAGATCTGCCTGTCATCAGCTTACTGGTGAGGCTCCGAGGTACTTTCAGGCTTGCCCAGTCCTGTTGAAGTCGACTTTATGGGAGACACGAAGAGAAGCTGGCCGAAAAGCTGGCTGCACGGATTGAGGAGAGATGCGAACACACTGATGAGAGATGTTGTGCTACAGTGGAGAATACTGGCCTGGAGACAGCTGTAGAGGATACCAGGCTCCAAAGACTTTCATGAGACATATTGAACCTCGCTGACACTGGCAGAAACATACGGAGTGAAAACGTGGACTTGAGGAAGTTCCTCAATTCTCTGCTCCAAGAACGGCTCCAAGATCCCTGACATCTAAAAGAGAAGAGATGGCAGAGGTGATCGAAACGCTGAAGTTCTTGGAAGAGGTCTTGAGAATCCACACATCCCAAGGGGCATTTCCAAGCCATTCATACCAAAGTGCAGCAAGCCCAGGTAAGCCTTTTCCCAGGTTTGGGCCTAGCTATCAAGCACTTGCTCTTCCCTCCCCTCCACTCAGGCATCCATTTTGAAGGATCACTACCTGAGCTGCTATGAAGCCAGCACGAGAAGAGCAAGCCCCTCCTACAATAAGAGTTCCTCCAGCTTCACACTCTGTGAACATCAGTGAACACCTTAAAGTCAAATAGTCTCAACTGCAATAGATAGGAATTGAATACTTTGCTCACACAAAGAAACGATAGCCTTCTGCTAGATTCAGCAAATGCTGGGTTTATGCCTTCTCTGGGGTGAATGGAGTGTGGTAAGTGAGGGGAATCTTTGACTGAAATTGAATATGTATTAGGCCTCCATTTGTCAAGACATTATAGGTAAATATTAAAAGTCAGATAGGGAACTGAACTGTAAAAGTCGCCAATGACATTAAAGATACAGATAATGAGGACTGTCTTTCAGTTGATTCAAGCCCCCGGGAGCTCTATAGCATGGGGGTTGCAGACTTGGTTGCGTTAAATTGCTTTACCCAACATGATCGGATGATTAAGCGTTCTCATCACTGATAAAAGAACACCTGGCTCTCAGTAGACTAGCATGGCTGCAGCAGGGTTCTCATAGCTACAATGCTTCTAGGTGATTTTGCATTCAAACCTAAATGTATATATTTGGTTTGTTTTCTCTTGTATTTTCCGAGAGAGGGATGTTACCCCTTGAAATGCCATCATTGGCCCGTAGGTGTCATTGGGAGTAAAGGGCACCACATTCCCAAGTGAATCCAAGGTTCGGGGTTATTTCATGTTTCCAATAGATATTTCATGGTTCCTGTTGGTTTCGGAGGCTTCAACAGGAAAGAGTTGACATGAACCCTTTAACAGTTTGGACTGCTACTTTGCATTCTATCTGTCTATGTTTTCGTTACAGCTGACAAAATGTTATCGAAATTGACAATTCTGGTTTCTAGGTCCATTTAGTACGTTTCAAAACTAACTTCATTTTCGTATAACTCCCAAAACATGTAAATCAATTCTATTAAACTTTTTAAAGACTGCAAATGAGATATCAACACAATGTCAAAACTGTAGTGTTCGTACAATCCCTCCCACCACGGCTGTATAGAAACAAAGAGCTAAACAAAAATCACATTTCTGTGAAATGTATATGGAAAGTGTTGATTCATCGATGCCCAGTTGGCAGAGAAGCAGTGCAACGGGCGAGCACACGCTCCCATGTACAAAGCAATGGAAACATCCACTCACACAGCCCTTGGCACAGGACACTTGTCGAAGAGAGGTCTGTTACTTCCAAGGACAGGATGAGGCTTCAGAACCCCTGGAAGCAGGAGAAGGCAAAGCAGGGAATGGAAACCAGTGCAGGGTCTGACCCCTGGTGATGGAGCAGCAAAAGTGAAACTCTCTTTAAATTGGATGCACACTCTCAAGCGGACAGGAGACATGGGATTGAAGGTGATGCGCTGTGTGTTAGAAGAGTGCACAGCAGATGCTTGGCTGACAGAACTCCAAGAGACCAGCGCAAAATATCCCCAGTGTTGATTCTGAGACCAAGATCCAAGCTGCCAAATTTGAGGTAGCAGAGGCAGCGGTCAGTGAGGGATAGGGCTACGGATGATGGCACACGCTGAGTCTCAGGGATCTGGAGTGCGTTGTGGGATGTGGTGGGTCCTATCATGTGAGCAAACCGACCCGTGACCCCAATGAGAAAGCAACCACACTGGCGCGCGCGGTTGAGATTACCGATATGACCCATGGCCACACCCAGTGCATCTGCAGGACCAGAGACCAATTGGACATTTTGCCAATAGAGCACGTGTGGGGCTAAATCAGAGATATCGTGCATCGGGTCTGAGGGATCCAGGGGGCCTTGGGTTGGAAATCAGAATGAAAAGCCTTAGGATCTTCTTCATTCATAACCTGGGCTAGGATTATGGATTTGTTTGAGGCACAGGATGCACAACAACTCTGTGGTTGCCTCCGTGCACCCGTGCCACAGGGATGAGAGGACAAGGAAGAGTGATCCAAGTCCACCGCGTGAGAAGATGAAGTATTTCCTCCAGCATTATCTCCCAAAAGCAGATGCGACGTTTTGAATGGCACAGGCACGGAACTGCACCGAGGACACCAAGATCAGTCTGCGGGATCTTTCCAGCAGGCCCTGAAGTGTGACATCCATACATATGATTCCACAGGTGTTTCTGTAGACAGCGAAGTTCTGGGAAGAACTGGTTTCATTGGGACATTCCCGTGGCATTATAAAGCACAAGCGCACTCTCAGTTTGCTGTTTTGGAATCACTCCAAAATGACATAGAGCAGAATGCAGAGCTGAGAGCCTTTAGAAGCTTCATTTCCACCAGAGGATGTGCCCTGGTAACATTCAGATTTGTGAGGTAAGCGTAATGAAAATGAGGTTATGCTAATCGAAATAGTATGGGGTGTTCATCACAACAAAGGCAACAAAAGCATTTGGAGAAATACCAGACAACACACTCAGGAACAGGACATGGCATCAATGTCTAGCAGAAATTGTCCTCGCAGAAATCCCATGGAATTGCGTAGAGTCAAGAGTCTAAAATTTCTCTTAACAAAACCCTAGAAGTCTACATTAGATACCTGAAATTACCTGACCAGTAGAGATGAAGAAGTACAGTAAAAGAAACAGGAAGTACCATTTTCAATTCCAATGAGGTTGAAGGCCCAAAAGATAAGCTTTCAAACAACTAGACTGCAAAACGCTATCCAGAGCAAGTATTGAAAACGGAGGTGAGGGAAACACTGAAGAACAACAGTGTCTCAGAATCACAAAAGGCAGAATACCAGAAAAGGGGAAGAGAAAGCCTTAAGACGAGCCAAATAATATCAGAAAACTCAGTGGATGAGATAATATCAGGGCTAAAATTCAGTCCTAAGCAGACTAGATAATGCGGAGGGACGCGTGAATGACTGTGAAGACAGGGGAACAGAAATCCCTCGGTCAGAAGCAGACATAGGAAAGCAAGTGCAAACCAATGAAAACATTGCTGTGGAATCCTGGGTAAGACAAGGCATGAAAGACTAGGATTCGAAAGTGTCCCAGATGGAAAAGCAAGAGATAAAGGAACAAAAAATGTCTGAAAAGTCATCTGTAGGAACATCAGACTGAAACTAGCTGAAAGCTAAGAAAGAATCATCTATGCGAATTCAGGAAGTACACAGCGTCCAAAGGAGGTGGAATCCCAATAGACCTACCAGCTGCTGTAGGATTCAAATCAACAAAGTTCATGAGCATCCCAGTGATTTAAAACGCGCCTGGAAAAAATCACCATAGTCACAAGAGAACCTCCAGAGGGGTTTCAGCTGATATATCGGGCAGCAATATTGCAGGACAGGGAGGAGTGCCAGGACATAGACCATAACCTGAATGGCAAAATGCTGCCATCTCGGGTAGCCTATGCCACATGACCGCCATTTCTAATAACTGCAGAGCAAGAGATTTCCACAGACCGGCAAATCTTGAAAGAATTCAGCAGTTCGAAACTTATCCTACAAGAAAGGATGAGAATTCTCCCCTGAATAGAGATGCAGCAAGATGAAATGGAAAGAAGAAAACCAGTATTGGAAATGCAAGAAGAGCATGAGTGGCAAAGAAGAAACTAGAAGAAGGCAAGGAGGACATCCAAACCCTAAAGATGGGAGAGGGAAGCAGGAAATCCTAGGTGATTGGAAGCACTATCTTAAGTGAATCAGTTTATGTGACTCTCTGTTGGAAGCGAACGGAGAGATGCAAGGCCTGACGTGTTTGCAAAACAAACGAGAAGCAGACCAACATAGAATCAAACAAACTAAAAGCACCAAAACGGTACGTTTGGCTGACATATAACAAGGGAACCATGATAATTCAAAAGAAAATACCCAAGGTGATGTCAAGGATGTTTCAGCACCCATTGAGCCAGTTTCGCGGCTTCAATGTACTCAGCACACTTGTATTCGGAAATCAGAGGCGTGCATTTATATTCGTAAGTATTGATTGATATGAGCAAATCGTGACCTACCCCAAATGCCGATTTGGAATCAAATGGATTCCTAGTCCGTGATATAGACTTGCAAGTCTTCCAACAGGATGAATGAATGCCATATTCTACCCTACGTCGAGAAGAAATGGCATAAGCCTATAACAAAGACAAGTAGCTCTGCAAAAGTGTACTAAGGGCAAAAGGGTCAGACAGTAAAGTGCACATTGAGGTTGGATTCATTCCTAGGAATTTCAGCCCCCATGAAACCAATGGATCCATGTCCTGAGAGTGCGGGGGCTTCAGCAGAAATCAACCGACGGATATGTATTCCGGGTGTCCGGATATTACAGGAACATAAGTTTCCTTTAGTGGGTCTCTGTGTACTGTGAACGGTTAGAAAGTTTAAAGACGTGTGAAATAAATCAACTGAAAATGGACACACTTCCCTCCGTTGGTACTGTGCATACAGATCTGAAGAGAAGGAGAGAGGGAAGAACAAAGGCCCATGGGACGCTAGTGGGTAGAATCACATTTACCTTAGGAACCGCTCGTCGGATGCAGCCCCTCCCCCAACACTGACAAGATGCAGCAGCCATTGGGGATGGCAGTTAGCGGTTGGATTCCAGGTGGAATGTTGGTGTGTACCGCGAGGCTTGTTGTGGCTGGTGGATCCTAGGTAACCGGGCAGAGTCCTGTGGGTGGATCAGTGTGATGGAGGGGCTGCCGCCCTCTGTGGAGCTTGGCTTAGCTCTTTGTTCCGGGAAGCTGTGTCAGTTCGAGATACTGCTGCTGCCCAAAGACCTGAGTTCACGGGTCAGTTTCCAGAACCCGAAAGGGCAGACAGTGGAAGATCTGCCTGTCATCAGCTTACTGGTGAGGCTCCGAGGTACTTTCAGGCTTGCCCAGTCCTGTTGAAGTCGACTTTATGGGAGACACGAAGAGAAGCTGGCCGAAAAGCTGGCTGCACGGATTGAGGAGAGATGCGAACACACTGATGAGAGATGTTGTGCTACAGTGGAGAATACTGGCCTGGAGACAGCTGGAGAGGATACCAGGCTCCAAAGGCTTTCATGAGACATATTGAACCTCGCTGACACTGGCAGAAACATACGGAGTGCCAACGTGAACTTGAGGAAGTTCCTCAATTCTCTGCTCCAAGAACGGGTCCAAGATCCCTGACGTCTAAAAGAGAAGAGATGGCAGAGGTGATCGAAACGCTGAAGTTCTTGGAAGAGGTCTTGAGAATCCACACATCCCAAGGGGCATTTCCAAGCCATTCATACCAAAGTGCAGCAAGCCCAGGTAAGCCTTTTCCCAGGTTTGGGCCTAGCTATCAAGCACTTGCTCTTCCCTCCCCTCCACTCAGGCATCCATTTTGAAGGATCACTACCTGAGCTGCTATGAAGCCAGCACGAGAAGAGCAAGCCCCTCCTACAATAAGATTTCCTCCAGCTTCAAACTCTGTGAACATCAGTGAACACCTTAAAGGTCAAATAGTCTCAACTGCAATAGATAGGAATTGAATACTTTGCTCACACAAAGAAACGATAGCCTTCTGCTAGATTCAGCAAATGCTGGGTTTATGCCTTCTCTGGGGTGAATGGAGTGTGGTAAGTGAGGGGAATCTTTGACTGAACTTGAATATGTACTAGGCCTCCATTTTTCAAGACATTATAGGTAAATATTAAAAGTCAGATAGGGAACTGAACTGTAAAAGTCGCCAATGACATTAAAGATACAGATTATGAGGACCGTCTTTCAGTTGATTCAAGCCCCCGGGAGCTCTATAGCATGGGGGTTGCAGACTTGGTTGCGTTAAATTGCTTTACCCAACATGATCGGATGATTAAGCGTTCTCATCACTGATAGAAGAACACCTGGCTGTCAGTAGTCTAGCATGGCTGCAGCAGGGTTCTCATAGCTACAATGCTTCTAGGTGATTTTGCATTCAAACCTAAATGTATATATTTGGTGTGTTTTCTCTTGTATTTTCCGAGAGAGGGATGTTACCCTTTGAAATGCCATCATTGGCCAGTATGTGTCATTGGGAGTAAAGGGCACCACATGCCCAAGTGAATCCAAGGTTGGGGGTTATTTCATGATTCCAATAGATATTTCATGGTTCCTGTTGGTTTCGGAGGCTTCAGCAGGAAAGAGTTGACATGATCCCTTTAACAGTTTGGACTGCTACTTTGCATTCTATCTGTCTATGTTTTCCTTACAGCTGACAAAATGTTACCGAAATTGACAATTCTGGTTTCTAGGTCCATTTAGTACGTTTCAAAACTAACTTCATTTTCGTATAACTCCCAAAACATGTAAATCAATTCTATTAAACTTTTTAAAGACTGCAAATGAGATATCAACAGAATGTCAAAACTGTAGTGTTCGGACAATCCCTCCCACCACGGCTGTATAGAAACAAAGAGCTAAACAAAAATCACATTTCTGTGAAATGTATATGGAAAGTGTTGATTCATCGATGCCCAGTTGGAAGAGAAGCAGTGCAACCTGCGCTCACTCGCTCCCATGTACAAAGCAATGGAAACATCCACTCACACAGTCCTTGGCACAGGACACTTGACGAAGGGAGGTCTGCTACTTCCAAGGACAGGATGAGGCCTCAGAACCCCTGGAAGCAGGAGAAGGCAAAGCAGGGAATGGAAACCAGTGCAGGGTCTGACCCCTGGTGATGGAGCAGCAAAGGTGAAACTCTCTTTAACTTGGACTCACACTCTCAAGCGGACAGGAGACATGGGATTGAAGATGATGCGCTGAGTGTTAGAAGAGTGCACAGCAGATGCTTGGCTGACAGAACTCCAAGAGACCAGCGCAAAATATCCCCACAGTTGATTCTGAGACCAAGATCTGAGCTGCCAAATTTGAGGTAGCAGAGGCAGCGGTCAGTGAGGGATAGGGCTACGGATGATGGCACATGCTGAGTCTCAGGGATCTGGAGTGCGTTGTGGGATGTAGTGGGTCCTATCAAGAGAGCAATTCCACCCGTGACCCCAATGAGAAAGCAACCACACTGGCGCGCGCGGTTGAGATTACCGATATGACCCATGGCCACACCCAGTGCATCTGCAGGACCAGAGACCAATTGGACATTTTGCCAATAGAGCACGTGTGGGGCTGAATCAGAGATATCGTGCATCGGATCTGAGGGATCCAGGGGGCCTTGGGTTGGAAATCAGAATGAAAAGCCTTAGGATCTTCTTCATTCATAACCTGGGCTAGGATTATGGATTTGTTTGAGGCACAGGATGCACAACAACTCTGTGGTTGCCTCCGTGCACCCGTGCCACAAGGATGAGAGGACAAGGAAGAGTGGTCCAAGTCCACCGCGTGAGAAGATGAAGTATTTCCTCCAGCATTATCTCCCAAAAGCAGATGCGACGTTTTGAATGGCACAGGCACGGTACTGCACCGAGGACACCAAGATCAGTCTGCGGGATCTTTCCAGCAGGCCCTGAAGTGTGACATCCATACATATGATTCCACAGGTGTTTCTGTAGACAGCGAAGTTCTGGGAAGAACTGGTTTCATTGGGACATTCCCGTGGCATTATAAAGCACAAGCGCACTCTCAGTTTGCTGTTTTGGAATCACTCCAAAATGACATAGAGCAGAATGCAGAGCTGAGAGCCTTTAGAAGCTTCATTTCCACCAGAGGATGTGCCCTGGGAACATACAGATTTGTGAGATAAGCGTAATGAAAATGAGGTTATGCTAATCGAAATAGTATGGGGTGTTCATCACAACAAAGGCAACACAAGCAATTGGAGAAATACCAGACAACACACTCAGGAACAGGACATGGCATCAATGTCTAGCAGAAATTGTCCTCGCAGAAATCCCATGGAATTGCGTAGAGCCAAGTGTCTAAAATTTCTCTCAACAAAACCCTAGAAGTCTACATTAGATACCTGAAATTACCTGACCAGTAGACATGAAGAAGTACAGTAAAAGAAACAGGAAGTACCATTTTCAATTCCAATGAGGTTGAAGGCCCAAAAGATAAGCTTTCAAACAACTAGACTGCAAAACGCTATCCAGAGCAAGTATTGAAAACGGAGGTGAGGGAGACACTGAAGAACAACAGTGTCTCAGAATCACAAAAGGCAGAATACCAGAAAAGGGGAAGAGAAAGCTTTAAGACGAGCCAAATAATATCAGAAAACTCAGTGGATGAGATAATATCAGGGCTAAAATTCAGTCCTAAGCAGACTAGACAATGCGGAGGGACGCGTGAATGACTGTGAAGACAGGGGAACAGAAATCCCTCGGTCAGAAGCAGACATAGGAAAGCAAGTGCAAACCAATGAAAACATTGCTGTGGAATCCTGGGTAAGACAAGGCATGAAAGACTAGGATTCGAAAGAGTCCCAGATGGAAAAGCAAGAGATAAAGAAACAAAAAATGTCTGAAAAGTCATCTGTAGAAACATCAGACTGAAACTAGCTGAAAGCTAAGAAAGAATCATCTATGCGAATTCAGGAAGTACACAGCGTCCAAAGGAGGTGGAATCCCAATAGACCTACCAGCAGCTGTAGGATTCAAATCAACAAAGTTCATGAGCATCCCAGTGATTTAAAACGCGCCTGGAAAAAATCACCATAGTCACAAGAGAACCTCCAGAGGGGTTTCAGCTGATATCTCGGGCAGCAAAATTGCAGGACAGGGAGGAGTGCCAGGACATAGACCATAACCTGAATGGCAAAATGCTGCCATCTCGGGTAGCCTATGCCACATGACCGCCATTTCTAATAACGGCAGAGCAAGAGATTTCCACAGACCGGCAAATCTTAAAAGAATTCAGCAGTTCAAAACTTATCCTACAAGAAAGGATGAGAATTCTCCCCTGAATAGAAATGCAGCAAGATGAAATGGAAAGAAGGAAACCAGTATTGGAAATGCAAGAAGAGCATGAGTGGCAAAGAAGAAACTAGAAGAAGGCAAGGAGGACATCCAAACCCTAAAGATGGGAGAGGGAAGCAGGAAATCCTAGGTGATTGGAAGCACTATCTTAAGTGAATCAGCTTATGTGACTCTCTGTTGGAAGCGAACGGAGAGATGCATGGCCTGACGTGTTTGCAAAACAAACGAGAAGCAGACCAACAAAGAATCAAACAAACAAAAAAGCACCAAAAGGGAACGTTTGGCTGACATATAACAAGGGAACCATGATTATTCAAAAGAAAATACCCAAGGTGATGTCAAGGATGTTTCAGCACCCATTGAGCCAGTTTCGCGGCTTCAATGTACTCAGCACACTTGTATTCGGAAATCAGAGGCGTGCATTTATATTCGTAAGTATTGATTGATATGAGCAAATCGTGACCTAATCCAAATGCCGATTTGGAATCAAATGGATTCCTAGTCCTTGATATAGACTTGCAAGTCTTCCAACAGCATGAATGAATGCCATATACTACACTACATCGAGAAGAAATGGCATAAGCCTATAACAAAGACAAGTAGCTCTGCAAAAGTGTACTAAGAGCAAAAGAGACAGACAGTAAAGTGCACATTGGGGTTGGATTCATTCCTAGGAATTTTGCCCCCATGAAACCAATGGATCCATGTCCTGAGAGTGCGGGGGCTTCAGCAGAAATCAACCGACGGATATGTATTCTGGGTGTCCGGATATTACAAGAACATAAGTTTCCTTTAGTGGGTCTCTGTGTACTGTGAACGGTTAGAAAGTTTAAAGACGTGTGAAATAAATCAACTAAAAATGGACACACTTCCCTCCGTTGGCACTGTGCATACAGATCTGAAGAGAAGGAGAGAGGGAAGAACAAAGGCCCATGGGACGCTAGTGGGTAGAATCACATTTACCTTAGGAACCGCTCGTCGGATGCAGCCCCTCCCCCAACACTGACAAGATGCAGCAGCCATTGGGGATGGCAGTTAGCGGTTGGATTCCAGGTGGAATGTTGGTGTGTACCGCGAGGCTTGTTGAGGCTGTTGGATCCTAGGTAACCGGGCTGAGTTCTGTGGGTGGATCAGTGTGATGGAGGGGCTGCCGCCCTCTGTGGAGCTTGGCTTAGCTCTTTGTTCCGGGAAGCTGTGTCAGTTCGAGATACTGCTGCTGCCCAAAGACCTGAGTTCACGGGTCAGTTTCCAGAACCCGAAAGGGCAGACAGTGGAAGATCTGCCTGTCATCAGCTTACTGGTGAGGCTCCGAGGTACTTTCAGGCTTGCCCAGTCCTGTTGAAGTCGACTTTATGGGAGACACGAAGAGAAGCTGGCCGAAAAGCTGGCTGCACGGATTGAGGAGAGATGCGAACACACTGATGAGAGATGTTGTGCTACAGTGGAGAATACTGGCCTGGAGACAGCTGGAGAGGATACCAGGCTCCAAAGGCTTTCATGAGACATATTGAACCTCGCTGACTCTGGCAGAAACATACGGATTGCCAACGTGGACTTGAGGAAGTTCCTCAATTCTCTGCTCCAAGAACGGGTCCAAGATCCCTGACGTCTAAAAGAGAAGAGATGTCAGAGGTGATCGAAACGCTGAAGTTCTTGGAAGAGGTTTTGAGAATCCACACATCCCCAGGGGCATTTCCAAGCCATTCATACCAAAGTGCAGCAAGCCCAGGTAAGAAATTTCCCAGGTTTGGGCCTAGCTATCAAGCACTTGCTCTTCCCTCCCCTCCACTCAGGCATCCATTTTGAAGGATCACTACCTGAGCTGCTATGAAGCCAGAGCGAGAAGGCCAGCCCCTCCTACAATAAGAGTTCCTCCAGCTTCACACTCTGTGAACATCAGTGAACACCTTAAAGGTCAAATAGTCTCGACTGCAATAGATAGGAATTGAATACTTTGCTCACACAAAGAAACGATAGCCTTCTGCTAGATTCAGCAAATGCTGGGTTTATGCCTTCTCTGGGGTGAATGGAGTGTGGTAAGTGAGGGGAATCTTTGACTGAACTTGAATATGTATTAGGCCTCCATTTTTTAAGACATTATAGGTAAATATTAAAAGTCAGATAGGGAACTGAACTGTAAAAGTCGCCAATGACATTAAAGATACAGATTATGAGGACCGTCTTTCAGTTGATTCAAGCCCCCGGGAGCTCTATAGCATGGGGGTTGCAGACTTGGTTGCGTTAAATTGCTTTACCCAACATGATCGGATGATTAAGCGTTCTCATCTCTGATAGAAGAACACCTGGCTCTCAGTAGACTAGCATGGCTGCAGCAGGGTTCTCATAGCTACAATGCTTCTAGGTGATTTTGCATTCAAACCTAAATGTATATATTTGGTTTGTTTTCTCTTGTATTTTCCGAGAGAGGGATGTTACCCCTTGAAATGCCATCATTGGCCCGTGGGTGTCATTGGGAGTATAGGGCACCACATTCCCAAGTGAATCCAAGGTTCGGGGTTAATTCATGTTTCCAATAGATATTTCATGGTTCCTGTTGGTTTCGGAGGCTTCAACAGGAAAGAGTTGACATGAACCCTTTAACAGTTTGGACTGCTACTTTGCATTCTATCTGTCTATGTTTTCCTTACAGATGACAAAAAGTTACCGAAATTGACAATTCTGGTTTCTAGGTCCATTTAGTACGTTTCAAAACTAACTTCATTTTCGTATAACTCCCAAAACATGTAAATAAATTCTATTAAACTTTTTAAAGACTGCAAATGAGATATCAACACAATGTCAAAACTGTAGTGTTCGTACAATCCCTCCCACCACGGCTGTATAGAAACAAAGAGCTAAACAAAAATCACATTTCTGTGAAATGTATCTGGAAAGTGTTGATTCATCGATGCCCAGTTGGCAGAGAAGCAGTGCAACGGGCGAGCACACGCTCCCATGTACAAAGCAATGGAAACATCCACTCACACAGCCCTTAGCACAGGACACTTGTCGAAGAGAGGTCTGTTACTTCCAAGGACAGGATGAGGCTTCAGAACCCCTGGAAGCAGGAGAAGGCAAAGCAGGGAATGGAAACCAGTGCAGGGTCTGACCCCTGGTGATGGAGCAGCAAAAGTGAAACTCTCTTTAAATTGGATGCACACTCTCAAGCGGACAGGAGACATGGGATTGAAGGTGATGCGCTGTGTGTTAGAAGAGTGCACAGCAGATGCTTGGCTGACAGAACTCCAAGAGACCAGCGCAAAATATCCCCAGTGTTGATTCTGAGACCAAGATCCAAGCTGCCAAATTTGAGGTAGCAGAGGCAGCGGTCAGTGAGGGATAGGGCTACGGATGATGGCACACGCTGAGTCTCAGGGATCTGGAGTGCGTTGTGGGATGTGGTGGGTCCTATCATGTGAGCAAACCGACCCGTGACCCCAATGAGAAAGCAACCACACTGGCGCGCGCGGTTGAGATTACCGATATGACCCATGGCCACACCCAGTGCATCTGCAGGACCAGAGACCAATTGGACATTTTGCCAATAGAGCACGTGTGGGGCTAAATCAGAGATATCGTGCATCGGGTCTGAGGGATCCAGGGGGCCTTGGGTTGGAAATCAGAATGAAAAGCCTTAGGATCTTCTTCATTCATAACCTGGGCTAGGATTATGGATTTGTTTGAGGCACAGGATGCACAACAACTCTGTGGTTGCCTCCGTGCACCCGTGCCACAGGGATGAGAGGACAAGGAAGAGTGATCCAAGTCCACCGCGTGAGAAGATGAAGTATTTCCTCCAGCATTATCTCCCAAAAGCAGATGCGACGTTTTGAATGGCACAGGCACGGAACTGCACCGAGGACACCAAGATCAGTCTGCGGGATCTTTCCAGCAGGCCCTGAAGTGTGACATCCATACATATGATTCCACAGGTGTTTCTGTAGACAGCGAAGTTCTGGGAAGAACTGGTTTCATTGGGACATTCCCGTGGCATTATAAAGCACAAGCGCACTCTCAGTTTGCTGTTTTGGAATCACTCCAAAATGACATAGAGCAGAATGCAGAGCTGAGAGCCTTTAGAACCTTCATTTCCACCAGAGGATGTGCCCTGGGAACATTCAGATTTGTGAGATAAGCGTAATGAAAATGAGGTTATGCTAATCGAAATAGTATGGGGTGTTCATCACAACAAAGGCAACACAAGCAATTGGAGAAATACCAGACAACACACTCAGGAACAGGACATGGCATCAATGTCTAGCAGAAATTGTCCTCGCAGAAATCCCATGGAATTGCGTAGAGCCAAGTGTCTAAAATTTCTCTCAACAAAACCCTAGAAGTCTACATTAGATACCTGAAATTACCTGACCAGTAGAGATGAAGAAGTACAGTAAAAGAAACAGGAAGTACCATTTTCAATTCCAATGAGGTTGAAGGCCCAAAAGATAAGCTTTCAAACAACTAGACTGCAAAACGCTATCCAGAGCAAGTATTGAAAACGGAGGTGAGGGAAACACTGAAGAACAACAGTGTCTCAGAATCACAAAAGGCAGAATACCAGAAAAGGGGAAGAGAAAGCCTTAAGACGAGCCAAATAATATCAGAAAACTCAGTGGATGAGATAATATCAGGGCTAAAATTCAGTCCTAAGCAGACTAGACAATGCGGAGGGACGCGTGAATGACTGTGAAGACAGGGGAACAGAAATCCCTCGGTCAGAAGCAGACATAGGAAAGCAAGTGCAAAACAATGAAAACATTGCTGTGGAATCCTGGGTAAGACAAGGCATGAAAGACTAGGATTCGAAAGAGTCCCAGATGGAAAAGCAAGAGATAAAGAAACAAAAAATGTCTGAAAAGTCATCTGTAGAAACATCAGACTGAAACTAGCTGAAAGCTAAGAAAGAATCATCTATGCGAATTCAGGAAGTACACAGCGTCCAAAGGAGGTGGAATCCCAATAGACCAACCAGCAGCTGTAGGATTCAAATCAACAAAGTTCATGAGCATCCCAGTGATTTAAAACGCGCCTGGAAAAAATCACCATAGTCACAAGAGAACCTCCAGAGGGGTTTCAGCTGATATCTCGGGCAGCAATATTGCAGGACAGGGAGGAGTGCCAGGACATAGACCATAACCTGAATGGCAAAATGCTGCCATCTCGGGTAGCCTATGCCACATGACCGCCATTTCTAATAACGGCAGAGCAAGAGATTTCCACAGACCGGCAAATCTTAAAAGAATTCAGCAGTTCGAAACTTATCCTACAAGAAAGGATGAGAATTCTCCCCTGAATAGAAATGCAGCAAGATGAAATGGAAAGAAGAAAACCAGTATTGGAAATGCAAGAAGAGCATGAGTGGCAAAGAAGAAACTAGAAGAAGGCAAGGAGGACATCCAAACCCTAAAGATGGGAGAGGGAAGCAGGAAATCCTAGGTGATAGGAAGCACTATCTTAAGTGAATCAGCTTATGTGACTCTCTGTTGGAAGCGAACGGAGAGATGCATGGCCTGACGTGTTTGCAAAACAAACGAGAAGCAGACCAACAAAGAATCAAACAAACAAAAAAGCACCAAAAGGGTACGTTTGGCTGACATATAACAAGGGAACCATGATTATTCAAAAGAAAATACCCAAGGTGATGTCAAGGATGTTTCAGCACCCATTGAGCCAGTTTCGCGGCTTCAGTGTACTCAGCACACTTGTATTCGGAAATCAGAGGCGTGCATTTATATTCGTAAATATTGATTGATATGAGCAAATCGTGACCTACCCCAAATGCCGATTTGGAATCAAATGGATTCCTAGTCCGTGATATAGACTTGCAAGTCTTCCAACAGGATGAATGAATGCCATATTCTACCCTACGTCGAGAAGAAATGGCATAAGCCTATAACAAAGACAAGTAGCTCTGCAAAAGTGTACTAAGAGCAAAAGAGACAGACAGTAAAGTGCACATTGGGGTTGGATTCATTCCTAGGAATTTCAGCCCCCATGAAACCAATGGAT
Organism: Vicugna pacos; assembly: GCF_048564905.1. Lineage (NCBI taxonomy): Eukaryota > Metazoa > Chordata > Mammalia > Artiodactyla > Camelidae > Vicugna > Vicugna pacos. The sequence continues at coordinate 45,183,587 of NW_027328741.1, forward strand.
CCATGTCCTGAGAGTGCGGGGGCTTCAGCAGAAATCGACCGACAGATATGTATTCCGGGTGTCTGGATATTACAGGAACATAAGTTTCCTTTAGTGGGTCTCTGTGTACTGTGAACGGTTAGAAAGTTTAAAGACGTGTGAAATAAATCAACTGAAAATGGACACACTTCCCTCCGTTGGTACTGTGCATACAGATCTGAAGAGAAGGAGAGAGGGAAGAACAAAGGCCCATGGGACGCTAGTGGGTAGAATCACATTTACCTTAGGAACCGCTCGTCGGATGCAGCCCCTCCCCCAACACTGACAAGATGCAGCAGCCATTGGGAATGGCAGTTAGCGGTTGGATTCCAGGTGGAATGTTGGTGTGTACCGCGAGGCTTGTTGTGGCTGGTGGATCCTAGGCAACCGGGCAGAGTTCTGTGGGTTGATCAGTGTGATGGAGGGGCTGCCGCCCTCTGTGGAGCTTGGCTTAGCTCTTTGTTCCGGGAAGCTGTGTCAGTTCGAGATACTGCTGCTGCCCAAAGACCTGAGTTCACGGGTCAGTTTCCAGAAACTGAAAGGGCAGACAGTGGAAGATCTGCCTGTCATCAGCTTACTGGTGAGGCTCCGAGGTACTTTCAGGCTTGCCCAGTCCTGTTGAAGTCGACTTTATGGGAGACACGAAGAGAAGCTGGCCGAAAAGCTGGCTGCACGGATTGAGGAGAGATGCGAACACACTGATGAGAGATGTTGTGCTACAGTGGAGAATACTGGCCTGGAGACAGCTGGAGAGGATACCAGGCTCCAAAGGCTTTCATGAGACATATTGAACCTCGCTGACACTGGCAAAAACATACGGAGTGCCAACGTGGACTTGAGGAAGTTCCTCAATTCTCTGCTCCAAGAACGGGTCCAAGATCCCTGACGTCTAAAAGAGAAGAGATGGCAGAGGTGATCGAAACGCTGAAGTTCTTGGAAGAGGTCTTGAGAATCCACACATCCCCAATGGCATTTCCAAGCCATTCATACCAAAGTGCAGCAAGCCCAGGTAAGCCTTTTCCCAGGTTTGGGCCTAGCTATCAAGCACTTGCTCTTCCCTCCCCTCCACTCAGGCATCCATTTTGAAGGATCACTACCTGAGCTGCTATGAAGCCAGCACGAGAAGAGCAAGCCCCTCCTACAATAAGAGTTCCTCCAGCTTCACACTCTGTGAACATCAGTGAACACCTTAAAGGTCAAATAGTCTCAACTGAAAAAGATAGGAATTGAATACTTTGCTCACACAAAGAAACGATAGCCTTCTGCTAGATTCAGCAAATGCTGGGTTTATGCCTTCTCTGGGGTGAATGGAGTGTGGTAAGTGAGGGGAATCTTTGACTGAACTTGAATATGTATTAGGCCTCCATTTTTCAAGACATAATAGGTAAATATTAAAAGTCAGATAGGGAACTGAACTGTAAAAGTCGCCAATGACATTAAAGATACAGATAATGAGGACTGTCTTTCAGTTGATTCAAGCCCACGGGAGCTCTATAGCATGGGGGTTGCAGACTTGGTTGCGTTAAATTGCTTTACCCAACATGATCGGATGATTAAGCGTTCTCATCACTGATAGAAGAACACCTGGCTCTCAGTAGACTAGCATGGCTGCAGCAGGGTTCTCATAGCTACAATGCTTCTAGGTGATTTTGCATTCAAACCTAAATGTATATATTTGGTTTGTTTTCTCTTGTATTTTCCGAGAGAGGGATGTTACCCCTTGAAATGCCATCATTGGCCAGTAGGTGTCATTGGGAGTAAAGGGCACCACATGCACAAGTGAATCCAAGGTTCGGGGTTATTTCATGTTTCCAATAGATATTTCATGGTTCCTGTTGGTTTCGGAGGCTTCAACAGGAAAGAGTTGACATGACCCCTTTAACACTTTGGACTGCTACTTTGCATTCTATCTGTCTATGTTTTCCTTACAGCTGACAAAATGTTACCGAAATTGACAATTCTGGTTTCTAGGTCCATTTAGTACGTTTCAAAACTATCTTCATTTTCGTATAACTCCCAAAACATGTAAATCAATTCTATTAAACATTTTAAAGACTGCAAATGAGATATCAACACAATGTTAAAACTAGTGTTCGGACAATCCCTCCCACCACGGCTGTATAGAAACAAAGAGCTAAACAAAAATCACATTTCTGTGAAATATATCTGGAAAGTGTTGATTCATCAATGCCCAGGTGGCAGAGAAGCAGTGCAACGGGCGAGCACACGCTCCCATGTACAAAGCAATGGAAACATCCACTCACACAGCCCTTGGCACAGGACACTTGCCGAAGGGAGGTCTGCTACTTCCAAGGACAGGATGAGGCCTCAGAACCCCTGGAAACAGGAGAAGGCAAAGCAGGGAATGGAAACCAGTGCAGGGTCTGACCCCTGGTTATGGAGCAGCAAAGGTGAAACTCTCTTTAACATGGACGCACACTCTCAAGCGGACAGGAGACATGGGATTGAAGGTGATGCGCTGAGTGTTAGAAGAGTGCCCAGCAGATGCTTGGCTGACAAAACTCCATCAAACCAGCGCAAAATATCCCCACAGTTGATTCTGAGACCAAGATCCGAGCTGCCAAATTGGAGGTAGCAGAGGCAGCGGTCAGTGACGGATAGGGCTACGGATGTTGGCACACGCTGAGTCTCAGGGATCTGGAGTGCGTTGTGGGATGTGGTGGGTCCTATCATGAGAGCAAACCGACCCGTGACCCCAATGAGAATGCAACCACACTGGCGCGCGCGGTTGAGATTACCGATATGTCCCATGGCCACACCCAGTGCATCTGCAGGACCAGAGACCAATTGGACATTTTGCCAATAGAGCACATGTGGGGCTGAATCAGAGATATCGTGCATCGGGTCTGAGGGATCCAGGGGGCCTTGGGTTGGAAATCAGAATGAAAAGCCTTAGGATCTTCTTCATTCATAACCTGGGCTAGGATTATGGATTTGTTTGAGGCACAGGATGCACAACAACTCTGTGGTTGCCTCCGTGCACCCGTGCCACAGGGATGATAGGACAAGGAAGAGTGATCCAAGTCCACCGCGTGAGAAGATGAAGTATTTCCTCCAGCATTATCTCCCAAAAGCAGATGCGACGTTTTGAATGACACAGGCACGGTACTGCACCGAGGACACCAAGATCAGTCTGCGGGATCTTTCCAGCAGGCCCTGAAGTGTGACATCCATACATATGATTCCACAGGTGTTTCTGTAGACAGCGAAGTTCTGGGAAGAACTGGTTTCATTGGGACATTCCCGTGGCATTATAAAGCACAAGCGCACTCTCAGTTTGCTGTTTTGGAATCACTCCAAAATGACATAGAGCAGAATGCAGAGCTGAGAGCCTTTAGAAGCTTCATTTCCACCAGAGGATGTGCCCTGGGAACATTCAGATTTGTGAGATAAGCGTAATGAAAATGAGGTTATGCTAATCGAAATAGTATGGGGTGTTCATCACAACAAAGGCAACACAAGCAATTGGAGAAATACCAGACAACACACTCAGGAACAGGACATGGCATCAATGTCTAGCAGAAATTGTCCTCGCAGAAATCCCATGGAATTGCGTAGAGCCAAGTGTCTAAAATTTCTCTCAACAAAACCCTAGAAGTCTACATTAGATACCTGAAATTACCTGACCAGTAGAGATGAAGAAGTACAGTAAAAGAAACAGGAAGTACCATTTTCAATTCCAATGAGGTTGAAGGCCCAAAAGATAAGCTTTCAAACAACTAGACTGCAAAACGCTATCCAGAGCAAGTATTGAAAACGGAGGTGAGGGAAACACTGAAGAACAACAGTGTCTCAGAATCACAAAAGGCAGAATACCAGAAAAGGGGAAGAGAAAGCCTTAAGACGAGCCAAATAATATCAGAAAACTCAGTGGATGAGATAATATCAGGGCTAAAATTCAGTCCTAAGCAGACTAGACAATGCGGAGGGACGCGTGAATGACTGTGAAGACAGGGGAACAGAAATCCCTCGGTCAGAAGCAGACATAGGAAAGCAAGTGCAAAACAATGAAAACATTGCTGTGGAATCCTGGGTAAGACAAGGCATGAAAGACTAGGATTCGAAAGAGTCCCAGATGGAAAAGCAAGAGATAAAGAAACAAAAAATGTCTGAAAAGTCATCTGTAGAAACATCAGACTGAAACTAGCTGAAAGCTAAGAAAGAATCATCTATGCGAATTCAGGAAGTACACAGTGTCCAAAGGAGGTGGAATCCCAATAGACCTACCAGCAGCTGTAGGATTCAAATCAACAAAGTTCATGAGCATCCCAGTGATTTAAAACGCGCCTGGAAAAAATCACCATAGTCACAAGAGAACCTCCAGAGGGGTTTCAGCTGATATCTCGGGCAGCAATATTGCAGGACAGGGAGGAGTGCCAGGACATAGACCATAACCTGAATGGCAAAATGCTGCCATCTCGGGTAGCCTATGCCACATGACCGCCATTTCTAATAACGGCAGAGCAAGAGATTTCCACAGACCGGCAAATCTTAAAAGAATTCAGCAGTTCGAAACTTATCCTACAAGAAAGGATGAGAATTCTCCCCTGAATAGAAATGCAGCAAGATGAAATGGAAAGAAGAAAACCAGTATTGGAAATGCAAGAAGAGCATGAGTGGCAAAGAAGAAACTAGAAGAAGGCAAGGAGGACATCCAAACCCTAAAGATGGGAGAGGGAAGCAGGAAATCCTAGGTGATTGGAAGCACTATCTTAAGTGAATCAGCTTATGTGACTCTCTGTTGGAAGCGAACTGAGAGGTGCATGGCCTGACGTGTTTGCAAAACAAACGAGAAGCAGACCAACAAAGAATCAAACAAACAAAAAAGCACCAAAAGGGTACGTTTGGCTGACATATAACAAGGGAACCATGATTATTCAAAAGAAAATACCCAAGGTGATGTCAAGGATGTTTCAGCACCCATTGAGCCAGTTTCGCGGCTTCAGTGTACTCAGCACACTTGTATTCGGAAATCAGAGGCGTGCATTTATATTCGTAAATATTGATTGATATGAGCAAATCGTGACCTACCCCAAATGCCGATTTGGAATCAAATGGATTCCTAGTCCGTGATATAGACTTGCAAGTCTTCCAACAGGATGAATGAATGCCATATTCTACCCTACGTCGAGAAGAAATGGCATAAGCCTATAACAAAGACAAGTAGCTCTGCAAAAGTGTACTAAGAGCAAAAGAGACAGACAGTAAAGTGCACATTGGGGTTGGATTCATTCCTAGGAATTTCAGCCCCCATGAAACCAATGGATCCATGTCCTGAGAGTGCGGGGGCTTCAGCAGAAATCGACCGACAGATATGTATTCCGGGTGTCTGGATATTACAGGAACATAAGTTTCCTTTAGTGGGTCTCTGTGTACTGTGAACGGTTAGAAAGTTTAAAGACGTGTGAAATAAATCAACTGAAAATGGACACACTTCCCTCCGTTGGTACTGTGCATACAGATCTGAAGAGAAGGAGAGAGGGAAGAACAAAGGCCCATGGGACGCTAGTGGGTAGAATCACATTTACCTTAGGAACCGCTCGTCGGATGCAGCCCCTCCCCCAACACTGACAAGATGCAGCAGCCATTGGGGATGGCAGTTAGCGGTTGGATTCCAGGTGGAATGTTGGTGTGTACCGCGAGGCTTGTTGTGGCTGGTGGATCCTAGGCAACCGGGCAGAGTTCTGTGGGTGGATCAGTGTGATGGAGGGGCTGCCGCCCTCTGTGGAGCTTGGCTTAGCTCTTTGTTCCGGGAAGCTGTGTCAGTTCGAGATACTGCTGCTGCCCAAAGACCTGAGTTCACGGGTCAGTTTCCAGAACCTGAAAGGGCAGACAGTGGAAGATCTGCCTGTCATCAGCTTACTGGTGAGGCTCCGAGGTACTTTCAGGCTTGCCCAGTCCTGTTGAAGTCGACTTTATGGGAGACACATAGAGAAGCTGGCCGAAAAGCTGGCTGCACGGATTGAGGAGAGATGCGAACACACTGATGAGAGATGTTGTGCTACAGTGGAGAATACTGGCCTGGAGACAGCTGTAGAGGATACCAGGCTCCAAAGGCTTTCATGAGACATATTGAACCTCGCTGACACTGGCAGAAACATACGGAGTGAAAACGTGGACTTGAGGAAGTTCCTCAATTCTCTGCTCCAAGAACGGCTCCAAGATCCCTGACGTCTAAAAGAGAAGAGATGGCAGAGGTGATCGAAACGCTGAAGTTCTTGGAAGAGGTCTTGAGAATCCACACATCCCAAGGGGCATTTCCAAGCCATTCATACCAAAGTGCAGCAAGCCCAGGTAAGCCTTTTCCCAGGTTTGGGCCTAGCTATCAAGCACTTGCTCTTCCCTCCCCTCCACTCAGGCATCCATTTTGAAGGATCACTACCTGAGCTGCTATGAAGCCAGCACGAGAAGAGCAAGCCCCTCCTACAATAAGAGCTCCTCCAGCTTCACACTCTGTGAACATCAGTGAACACCTTAAAGGTCAAATAGTCTCAACTGCAATAGATAGGAATTGAATACTTTGCTCACACAAAGAAACGATAGCCTTCTGCTAGATTCAGCAAATGCTGGGTTTATGCCTTCTCTGGGGTGAATGGAGTGTGGTAAGTGAGGGGAATCTTTGACTGAACTTGAATATGTACTAGGCCTCCATTTTTCAAGACATTATAGGTAAATATTAAAAGTCAGATAGGGAACTGAACTGTAAAAGTCGCCAATGACATTAAAGATACAGATTATGAGGACTGTCTTTCAGGTGATTCAAGCCCCCGGGAGCTCTATAGCATGGGGGTTGCAGACTTGGTTGCGTTAAATTGCTTTACCCAACATGATCGGATGATTAAGCGTTCTCATCACTGATAGAAGAACACCTGGCTCTCAGTAGACTAGCATGGCTGCAGCAGGGTTCTCATAGCTACAATGCTTCTAGGTGATTTTGCATTCAAACCTAAATGTATATATTTGGTTTGTTTTCTCTTGTATTTTCCGAGAGAGGGATGTTACCCCTTGAAATGCCATCATTGGCCAGTAGGTGTCATTGGGAGTAAAGGGCACCACATGCACAAGTGAATCCAAGGTTCGGGGTTATTTCATGTTTCCAATAGATATTTCATGGCTCCTGTTGGTTTCGGAGGCTTCAACAGGAAAGAGTTGACATGACCCCTTTAACAGTTTGGACTGCTACTTTGAATTCTATCTGTCTATGTTTTCCTTACAGCTGACAAAATGTTACCGAAATTGACAATTCTGGTTTCTAGGTCCATTTAGTACGTTTCAAAACTATCTTCATTTTCGTATAACTCCCAAAACATGTAAATCAATTCTATTAAAAATTTTAAAGACTGCAAATGAGATATCAACACAATGTTAAAACTAGTGTTCGGACAATCCCTCCCACCACGGCTGTATAGAAACAAAGAGCTAAACAAAAATCACATTTCTGTGAAATGTATCTGGAAAGTGTTGATTCATCGATGCCCAGGTGACAGAGAAGCAGTGCAACGGGCGAGCACACGCTCCCATGTACAAAGCAATCGAAACATCCACTCACACAGCCCTTGGCACAGGACACTTGCCGAAGAGAGGTCTGCTACTTCCAAGGACAGGATGAGGCCTCAGAACCCCTGGAAACAGGAGAAGGCAAAGCAGGGAATGGAAACCAGTGCAGGGTCTGACCCCTGGTGATGGAGCAGCAAAGGTGAAACTCTCTTTAACATGGACGCACACTCTCAAGCGGACAGGAGACATGGGATTGAAGGTGATGCGCTGAGTGTTAGAAGAGTGCACAGCAGATGCTTGGCTGACAGAACTCCAAGAAACCAGCGCAAAATATCCCCACAGTTGATTCTGAGACCAAGATCTGAGCTGCCAAATTTGAGGTAGCAGAGGCAGCGGTCAGTGAGGGATAGGGATACGGATGATGGCACACGCTGAGTCTCAGGGATCTGGAGTGCGTTGTGGGATGTGGTGGGTCCTATCATGAGAGCAAACCGACACGTGACCCCAATGAGAATGCAACCACACTGGCGCGCGCGGTTGAGATTACCGATATGTCCCATGGCCACACCCAGTGCATCTGCAGGACCAGAGACCAATTGGACATTTTGCCAATAGAGCACATGTGGGGCTGAATCAGAGATATCGTGCATCGGGTCTGAGGGATCCAGGGGGCCTTGGGTTGGAAATCAGAATGAAAAGCCTTAGGATCTTCTTCATTCATAACCTGGGCTAGGATTATGGATTTGTTTGAGGCACAGGATGCACAACAACTCTGTGGTTGCCTCCGTGCACCCATGCCACAGGGATGAGAGGACAAGGAAGAGTGATCCAAGTCCACCGCGTGAGAAGATGAAGTATTTCCTCCAGCATTATCTCCCAAAAGCAGATGCGACGTTTTGAATGGCACAGGCACGGAACTGCACCGAGGACACCAAGATCAGTCTGCGGGATCTTTCCAGCAGGCCCTGAAGTGTGACATCCATACATATGATTCCACAGGTGTTTCTGTAGACAGCGAAGTTCTGGGAAGAACTGGTTTCATTGGGACATTCCCGTGGCATTATAAAGCACAAGCGCACTCTCAGTTTGCTGTTTTGGAATCACTCCAAAATGACATAGAGCAGAATGCAGAGCTGAGAGCCTTTAGAACCTTCATTTCCACCAGAGGATGTGCCCTGGGAACATTCAGATTTGTGAGATAAGCGTAATGAAAATGAGGTTATGCTAATCGAAATAGTATGGGGTGTTCATCACAACAAAGGCAACACAAGCAATTGGAGAAATACCAGACAACACACTCAGGAACAGGACATGGCATCAATGTCTAGCAGAAATTGTCCTCGCAGAAATCCCATGGAATTGCGTAGAGCCAAGTGTCTAAAATTTCTCTCAACAAAACCCTAGAAGTCTACATTAGATACCTGAAATTACCTGACCAGTAGAGATGAAGAAGTACAGTAAAAGAAACAGGAAGTACCATTTTCAATTCCAATGAGGTTGAAGGCCCAAAAGATAAGCTTTCAAACAACTAGACTGCAAAACGCTATCCAGAGCAAGTATTGAAAACGGAGGTGAGGGAAACACTGAAGAACAACAGTGTCTCAGAATCACAAAAGGCAGAATACCAGAAAAGGGGAAGAGAAAGCCTTAAGACGAGCCAAATAATATCAGAAAACTCAGTGGATGAGATAATATCAGGGCTAAAATTCAGTCCTAAGCAGACTAGACAATGCGGAGGGACGCGTGAATGACTGTGAAGACAGGGGAACAGAAATCCCTCGGTCAGAAGCAGACATAGGAAAGCAAGTGCAAAACAATGAAAACATTGCTGTGGAATCCTGGGTAAGACAAGGCATGAAAGACTAGGATTCGAAAGAGTCCCAGATGGAAAAGCAAGAGATAAAGAAACAAAAAATGTCTGAAAAGTCATCTGTAGAAACATCAGACTGAAACTAGCTGAAAGCTAAGAAAGAATCATCTATGCGAATTCAGGAAGTACACAGCGTCCAAACGAGGTGGAATCCCAATAGACCTACCAGCAGCTGTAGGATTCAAATCAACAAAGTTCATGAGCATCCCAGTGATTTAAAACGCGCCTGGAAAAAATCACCATAGTCACAAGAGAACCTCCAGAGGGGTTTCAGCTGATATCTCGGGCAGCAATATTGCAGGACAGGGAGGAGTGCCAGGACATAGACCATAACCTGAATGGCAAAATGCTGCCATCTCGGGTAGCCTATGCCACATGACCGCCATTTCTAATAACGGCAGAGCAAGAGATTTCCACAGACCGGCAAATCTTAAAAGAATTCAGCAGTTCGAAACTTATCCTACAAGAAAGGATGAGAATTCTCCCCTGAATAGAAATGCAGCAAGATGAAATGGAAAGAAGAAAACCAGTATTGGAAATGCAAGAAGAGCATGAGTGGCAAAGAAGAAACTAGAAGAAGGCAAGGAGGACATCCAAACCCTAAAGATGGGAGAGGGAAGCAGGAAATCCTAGGTGATTGGAAGCACTATCTTAAGTGAATCAGCTTATGTGACTCTCTGTTGGAAGCGAACTGAGAGGTGCATGGCCTGACGTGTTTGCAAAACAAACGAGAAGCAGACCAACAAAGAATCAAACAAACAAAAAAGCACCAAAAGGGTACGTTTGGCTGACATATAACAAGGGAACCATGATTATTCAAAAGAAAATACCCAAGGTGATGTCAAGGATGTTTCAGCACCCATTGAGCCAGTTTCGCGGCTTCAGTGTACTCAGCACACTTGTATTCGGAAATCAGAGGCGTGCATTTATATTCGTAAATATTGATTGATATGAGCAAATCGTGACCTACCCCAAATGCCGATTTGGAATCAAATGGATTCCTAGTCCGTGATATAGACTTGCAAGTCTTCCAACAGGATGAATGAATGCCATATTCTACCCTACGTCGAGAAGAAATGGCATAAGCCTATAACAAAGACAAGTAGCTCTGCAAAAGTGTACTAAGAGCAAAAGAGACAGACAGTAAAGTGCACATTGGGGTTGGATTCATTCCTAGGAATTTCAGCCCCCATGAAACCAATGGATCCATGTCCTGAGAGTGCGGGGGCTTCAGCAGAAATCGACCGACAGATATGTATTCCGGGTGTCTGGATATTACAGGAACATAAGTTTCCTTTAGTGGGTCTCTGTGTACTGTGAACGGTTAGAAAGTTTAAAGACGTGTGAAATAAATCAACTGAAAATGGACACACTTCCCTCCGTTGGTACTGTGCATACAGATCTGAAGAGAAGGAGAGAGGGAAGAACAAAGGCCCATGGGACGCTAGTGGGTAGAATCACATTTACCTTAGGAACCGCTCGTCGGATGCAGCCCCTCCCCCAACACTGACAAGATGCAGCAGCCATTGGGGATGGCAGTTAGCGGTTGGATTCCAGGTGGAATGTTGGTGTGTACCGCGAGGCTTGTTGTGGCTGGTGGATCCTAGGCAACCGGGCAGAGTTCTGTGGGTGGATCAGTGTGATGGAGGGGCTGCCGCCCTCTGTGGAGCTTGGCTTAGCTCTTTGTTCCGGGAAGCTGTGTCAGTTCGAGATACTGCTGCTGCCCAAAGACCTGAGTTCACGGGTCAGTTTCCAGAACCTGAAAGGGCAGACAGTGGAAGATCTGCCTGTCATCAGCTTACTGGTGAGGCTCCGAGGTACTTTCAGGCTTGCCCAGTCCTGTTGAAGTCGACTTTATGGGAGACACGAAGAGAAGCTGGCCGAAAAGCTGGCTGCACGGATTGAGGAGAGATGCGAACACACTGATGAGAGATGTTGTGCTACAGTGGAGAATACTGGCCTGGAGACAGCTGTAGAGGATACCAGGCTCCAAAGGCTTTCATGAGACATATTGAACCTCGCTGACACTGGCAGAAACATACGGAGTGAAAACGTGGACTTGAGGAAGTTCCTCAATTCTCTGCTCCAAGAACGGCTCCAAGATCCCTGACATCTAAAAGAGAAGAGATGGCAGAGGTGATCGAAACGCTGAAGTTCTTGGAAGAGGTCTTGAGAATCCACACATCCCAAGGGGCATTTCCAAGCCATTCATACCAAAGTGCAGCAAGCCCAGGTAAGCCTTTTCCCAGGTTTGGGCCTAGCTATCAAGCACTTGCTCTTCCCTCCCCTCCACTCAGGCATCCATTTTGAAGGATCACTACCTGAGCTGCTATGAAGCCAGCACGAGAAGAGCAAGCCCCTCCTACAATAAGAGCTCCTCCAGCTTCACACTCTGTGAACATCAGTGAACACCTTAAAGGTCAAATAGTCTCAACTGCAATAGATAGGAATTGAATACTTTGCTCACACAAAGAAACGATAGCCTTCTGCTAGATTCAGCAAATGCTGGGTTTATGCCTTCTCTGGGGTGAATGGAGTGTGGTAAGTGAGGGGAATCTTTGACTGAACTTGAATATGTACTAGGCCTCCATTTTTCAAGACATTATAGGTAAATATTAAAAGTCAGATAGGGAACTGAACTGTAAAAGTCGCCAATGACATTAAAGATACAGATTATGAGGACTGTCTTTCAGGTGATTCAAGCCCCCGGGAGCTCTATAGCATGGGGGTTGCAGACTTGGTTGCGTTAAATTGCTTTACCCAACATGATCGGATGATTAAGCGTTCTCATCACTGATAGAAGAACACCTGGCTCTCAGTAGACTAGCATGGCTGCAGCAGGGTTCTCATAGCTACAATGCTTCTAGGTGATTTTGCATTCAAACCTAAATGTATATATTTGGTTTGTTTTCTCTTGTATTTTCCGAGAGAGGGATGTTACCCCTTGAAATGCCATCATTGGCCAGTAGGTGTCATTGGGAGTAAAGGGCACCACATGCACAAGTGAATCCAAGGTTCGGGGTTATTTCATGTTTCCAATAGATATTTCATGGCTCCTGTTGGTTTCGGAGGCTTCAACAGGAAAGAGTTGACATGACCCCTTTAACAGTTTGGACTGCTACTTTGAATTCTATCTGTCTATGTTTTCCTTACAGCTGACAAAATGTTACCGAAATTGACAATTCTGGTTTCTAGGTCCATTTAGTACGTTTCAAAACTATCTTCATTTTCGTATAACTCCCAAAACATGTAAATCAATTCTATTAAAAATTTTAAAGACTGCAAATGAGATATCAACACAATGTTAAAACTAGTGTTCGGACAATCCCTCCCACCACGGCTGTATAGAAACAAAGAGCTAAACAAAAATCACATTTCTGTGAAATGTATCTGGAAAGTGTTGATTCATCGATGCCCAGGTGACAGAGAAGCAGTGCAACGGGCGAGCACACGCTCCCATGTACAAAGCAATCGAAACATCCACTCACACAGCCCTTGGCACAGGACACTTGCCGAAGAGAGGTCTGCTACTTCCAAGGACAGGATGAGGCCTCAGAACCCCTGGAAACAGGAGAAGGCAAAGCAGGGAATGGAAACCAGTGCAGGGTCTGACCCCTGGTGATGGAGCAGCAAAGGTGAAACTCTCTTTAACATGGACGCACACTCTCAAGCGGACAGGAGACATGGGATTGAAGGTGATGCGCTGAGTGTTAGAAGAGTGCACAGCAGATGCTTGGCTGACAGAACTCCAAGAAACCAGCGCAAAATATCCCCACAGTTGATTCTGAGACCAAGATCTGAGCTGCCAAATTTGAGGTAGCAGAGGCAGCGGTCAGTGAGGGATAGGGATACGGATGATGGCACACGCTGAGTCTCAGGGATCTGGAGTGCGTTGTGGGATGTGGTGGGTCCTATCATGAGAGCAAACCGACACGTGACCCCAATGAGAATGCAACCACACTGGCGCGCGCGGTTGAGATTACCGATATGTCCCATGGCCACACCCAGTGCATCTGCAGGACCAGAGACCAATTGGACATTTTGCCAATAGAGCACATGTGGGGCTGAATCAGAGATATCGTGCATCGGGTCTGAGGGATCCAGGGGGCCTTGGGTTGGAAATCAGAATGAAAAGCCTTAGGATCTTCTTCATTCATAACCTGGGCTAGGATTATGGATTTGTTTGAGGCACAGGATGCACAACAACTCTGTGGTTGCCTCCGTGCACCCATGCCACAGGGATGAGAGGACAAGGAAGAGTGATCCAAGTCCACCGCGTGAGAAGATGAAGTATTTCCTCCAGCATTATCTCCCAAAAGCAGATGCGACGTTTTGAATGGCACAGGCACGGAACTGCACCGAGGACACCAAGATCAGTCTGCGGGATCTTTCCAGCAGGCCCTGAAGTGTGACATCCATACATATGATTCCACAGGTGTTTCTGTAGACAGCGAAGTTCTGGGAAGAACTGGTTTCATTGGGACATTCCCGTGGCATTATAAAGCACAAGCGCACTCTCAGTTTGCTGTTTTGGAATCACTCCAAAATGACATAGAGCAGAATGCAGAGCTGAGAGCCTTTAGAACCTTCATTTCCACCAGAGGATGTGCCCTGGGAACATTCAGATTTGTGAGATAAGCGTAATGAAAATGAGGTTATGCTAATCGAAATAGTATGGGGTGTTCATCACAACAAAGGCAACACAAGCAATTGGAGAAATACCAGACAACACACTCAGGAACAGGACATGGCATCAATGTCTAGCAGAAATTGTCCTCGCAGAAATCCCATGGAATTGCGTAGAGCCAAGTGTCTAAAATTTCTCTCAACAAAACCCTAGAAGTCTACATTAGATACCTGAAATTACCTGACCAGTAGAGATGAAGAAGTACAGTAAAAGAAACAGGAAGTACCATTTTCAATTCCAATGAGGTTGAAGGCCCAAAAGATAAGCTTTCAAACAACTAGACTGCAAAACGCTATCCAGAGCAAGTATTGAAAACGGAGGTGAGGGAAACACTGAAGAACAACAGTGTCTCAGAATCACAAAAGGCAGAATACCAGAAAAGGGGAAGAGAAAGCCTTAAGACGAGCCAAATAATATCAGAAAACTCAGTGGATGAGATAATATCAGGGCTAAAATTCAGTCCTAAGCAGACTAGACAATGCGGAGGGACGCGTGAATGACTGTGAAGACAGGGGAACAGAAATCCCTCGGTCAGAAGCAGACATAGGAAAGCAAGTGCAAAACAATGAAAACATTGCTGTGGAATCCTGGGTAAGACAAGGCATGAAAGACTAGGATTCGAAAGAGTCCCAGATGGAAAAGCAAGAGATAAAGAAACAAAAAATGTCTGAAAAGTCATCTGTAGAAACATCAGACTGAAACTAGCTGAAAGCTAAGAAAGAATCATCTATGCGAATTCAGGAAGTACACAGCGTCCAAACGAGGTGGAATCCCAATAGACCTACCAGCAGCTGTAGGATTCAAATCAACAAAGTTCATGAGCATCCCAGTGATTTAAAACGCGCCTGGAAAAAATCACCATAGTCACAAGAGAACCTCCAGAGGGGTTTCAGCTGATATCTCGGGCAGCAATATTGCAGGACAGGGAGGAGTGCCAGGACATAGACCATAACCTGAATGGCAAAATGCTGCCATCTCGGGTAGCCTATGCCACATGACCGCCATTTCTAATAACGGCAGAGCAAGAGATTTCCACAGACCGGCAAATCTTAAAAGAATTCAGCAGTTCGAAACTTATCCTACAAGAAAGGATGAGAATTCTCCCCTGAATAGAAATGCAGCAAGATGAAATGGAAAGAAGAAAACCAGTATTGGAAATGCAAGAAGAGCATGAGTGGCAAAGAAGAAACTAGAAGAAGGCAAGGAGGACATCCAAACCCTAAAGATGGGAGAGGGAAGCAGGAAATCCTAGGTGATTGGAAGCACTATCTTAAGTGAATCAGCTTATGTGACTCTCTGTTGGAAGCGAACTGAGAGGTGCATGGCCTGACGTGTTTGCAAAACAAACGAGAAGCAGACCAACAAAGAATCAAACAAACAAAAAAGCACCAAAAGGGTACGTTTGGCTGACATATAACAAGGGAACCATGATTATTCAAAAGAAAATACCCAAGGTGATGTCAAGGATGTTTCAGCACCCATTGAGCCAGTTTCGCGGCTTCAGTGTACTCAGCACACTTGTATTCGGAAATCAGAGGCGTGCATTTATATTCGTAAATATTGATTGATATGAGCAAATCGTGACCTACCCCAAATGCCGATTTGGAATCAAATGGATTCCTAGTCCGTGATATAGACTTGCAAGTCTTCCAACAGGATGAATGAATGCCATATTCTACCCTACGTCGAGAAGAAATGGCATAAGCCTATAACAAAGACAAGTAGCTCTGCAAAAGTGTACTAAGAGCAAAAGAGACAGACAGTAAAGTGCACATTGGGGTTGGATTCATTCCTAGGAATTTCAGCCCCCATGAAACCAATGGATCCATGTCCTGAGAGTGCGGGGGCTTCAGCAGAAATCGACCGACAGATATGTATTCCGGGTGTCTGGATATTACAGGAACATAAGTTTCCTTTAGTGGGTCTCTGTGTACTGTGAACGGTTAGAAAGTTTAAAGACGTGTGAAATAAATCAACTGAAAATGGACACACTTCCCTCCGTTGGTACTGTGCATACAGATCTGAAGAGAAGGAGAGAGGGAAGAACAAAGGCCCATGGGACGCTAGTGGGTAGAATCACATTTACCTTAGGAACCGCTCGTCGGATGCAGCCCCTCCCCCAACACTGACAAGATGCAGCAGCCATTGGGGATGGCAGTTAGCGGTTGGATTCCAGGTGGAATGTTGGTGTGTACCGCGAGGCTTGTTGTGGCTGGTGGATCCTAGGCAACCGGGCAGAGTTCTGTGGGTGGATCAGTGTGATGGAGGGGCTGCCGCCCTCTGTGGAGCTTGGCTTAGCTCTTTGTTCCGGGAAGCTGTGTCAGTTCGAGATACTGCTGCTGCCCAAAGACCTGAGTTCACGGGTCAGTTTCCAGAACCTGAAAGGGCAGACAGTGGAAGATCTGCCTGTCATCAGCTTACTGGTGAGGCTCCGAGGTACTTTCAGGCTTGCCCAGTCCTGTTGAAGTCGACTTTATGGGAGACACGAAGAGAAGCTGGCCGAAAAGCTGGCTGCACGGATTGAGGAGAGATGCGAACACACTGATGAGAGATGTTGTGCTACAGTGGAGAATACTGGCCTGGAGACAGCTGTAGAGGATACCAGGCTCCAAAGGCTTTCATGAGACATATTGAACCTCGCTGACACTGGCAGAAACATACGGAGTGAAAACGTGGACTTGAGGAAGTTCCTCAATTCTCTGCTCCAAGAACGGCTCCAAGATCCCTGACGTCTAAAAGAGAAGAGATGGCAGAGGTGATCGAAACGCTGAAGTTCTTGGAAGAGGTCTTGAGAATCCACACATCCCAAGGGGCATTTCCAAGCCATTCATACCAAAGTGCAGCAAGCCCAGGTAAGCCTTTTCCCAGGTTTGGGCCTAGCTATCAAGCACTTGCTCTTCCCTCCCCTCCACTCAGGCATCCATTTTGAAGGATCACTACCTGAGCTGCTATGAAGCCAGCACGAGAAGAGCAAGCCCCTCCTACAATAAGAGCTCCTCCAGCTTCACACTCTGTGAACATCAGTGAACACCTTAAAGGTCAAATAGTCTCAACTGCAATAGATAGGAATTGAATACTTTGCTCACACAAAGAAACGATAGCCTTCTGCTAGATTCAGCAAATGCTGGGTTTATGCCTTCTCTGGGGTGAATGGAGTGTGGTAAGTGAGGGGAATCTTTGACTGAACTTGAATATGTATTAGGCCTCCATTTTTCAAGACATTATAGGTAAATATTAAAAGTCAGATAGGGAACTGAACTGTAAAAGTCGCCAATGACATTAAAGATACAGATTATGAGGACTGTCTTTCAGGTGATTCAAGCCCCCGGGAGCTCTATAGCATGGGGGTTGCAGACTTGGTTGCGTTAAATTGCTTTACCCAACATGATCGGATGATTAAGCGTTCTCATCACTGATAGAAGAACACCTGGCTCTCAGTAGACTAGCATGGCTGCAGCAGGGTTCTCATAGCTACAATGCTTCTAGGTGATTTTGCATTCAAACCTAAATGTATATATTTGGTTTGTTTTCTCTTGTATTTTCCGAGAGAGGGATGTTACCCCTTGAAATGCCATCATTGGCCAGTAGGTGTCATTGGGAGTAAAGGGCACCACATGCACAAGTGAATCCAAGGTTCGGGGTTATTTCATGTTTCCAATAGATATTTCATGGCTCCTGTTGGTTTCGGAGGCTTCAACAGGAAAGAGTTGACATGACCCCTTTAACAGTTTGGACTGCTACTTTGAATTCTATCTGTCTATGTTTTCCTTACAGCTGACAAAATGTTACCGAAATTGACAATTCTGGTTTCTAGGTCCATTTAGTACGTTTCAAAACTATCTTCATTTTCGTATAACTCCCAAAACATGTAAATCAATTCTATTAAACTATTTAAAGACTGCAAATGAGATATCAACACAATGTTAAAACTAGTGTTCGGACAATCCCTCCCACCACGGCTGTATAGAAACAAAGAGCTAAACAAAAATCACATTTCTGTGAAATGTATCTGGAAAGTGTTGATTCATCGATGCCCAGGTGACAGAGAAGCAGTGCAACGGGCGAGCACACGCTCCCATGTACAAAGCAATCGAAACATCCACTCACACAGCCCTTGGCACAGGACACTTGCCGAAGAGAGGTCTGCTACTTCCAAGGACAGGATGAGGCCTCAGAACCCCTGGAAACAGGAGAAGGCAAAGCAGGGAATGGAAACCAGTGCAGGGTCTGACCCCTGGTGATGGAGCAGCAAAGGTGAAACTCTCTTTAACATGGACGCACACTCTCAAGCGGACAGGAGACATGGGATTGAAGGTGATGCGCTGAGTGTTAGAAGAGTGCACAGCAGATGCTTGGCTGACAGAACTCCAAGAAACCAGCGCAAAATATCCCCACAGTTGATTCTGAGACCATGATCTGAGCTGCCAAATTTGAGGTAGCAGAGGCAGCGGTCAGTGAGGGATAGGGATACGGATGATGGCACACGCTGAGTCTCAGGGATCTGGAGTGCGTTGTGGGATGTGGTGGGTCCTATCATGAGAGCAAACCGACACGTGACCCCAATGAGAATGCAACCACACTGGCGCGCGCGGTTGAGATTACCGATATGTCCCATGGCCACACCCAGTGCATCTGCAGGACCAGAGACCAATTGGACATTTTGCCAATAGAGCACATGTGGGGCTGAATCAGAGATATCGTGCATCGGTTCTGAGGGATCCAGGGGGCCTTGGGTTGGAAATCAGAATGAAAAGCCTTAGGATCTTCTTCATTCATAACCTGGGCTAGGATTATGGATTTGTTTGAGGCACAGGATGCACAACAACTCTGTGGTTGCCTCCGTGCACCCATGCCACAGGGATGAGAGGACAAGGAAGAGTGATCCAAGTCCACCGCGTGAGAAGATGAAGTATTTCCTCCAGCATTATCTCCCAAAAGCAGATGCGACGTTTTGAATGGCACAGGCACGGAACTGCACCGAGGACACCAAGATCAGTCTGCGGGATCTTTCCAGCAGGCCCTGAAGTGTGACATCCATACATATGATTCCACAGGTGTTTCTGTAGACAGCGAAGTTCTGGGAAGAACTGGTTTCATTGGGACATTCCCGTGGCATTATAAAGCACAAGCGCACTCTCAGTTTGCTGTTTTGGAATCACTCCAAAATGACATAGAGCAGAATGCAGAGCTGAGAGCCTTTAGAAGCTTCATTTCCACCAGAGGATGTGCCCTGGGAACATTCAGATTTGTGAGATAAGCGTAATGAAAATGAGGTTATGCTAATCGAAATAGTATGGGGTGTTCATCACAACAAAGGCAACACAAGCAATTGGAGAAATACCAGACAACACACTCAGGAACAGGACATGGCATCAATGTCTAGCAGAAATTGTCCTCGCAGAAATCCCATGGAATTGCGTAGAGCCAAGTGTCTAAAATTTCTCTCAACAAAACCCTAGAAGTCTACATTAGATACCTGAAATTACCTGACCAGTAGAGATGAAGAAGTACAGTAAAAGAAACAGGAAGTACCATTTTCAATTCCAATGAGGTTGAAGGCCCAAAAGATAAGCTTTCAAACAACTAGACTGCAAAACGCTATCCAGAGCAAGTATTGAAAACGGAGGTGAGGGAAACACTGAAGAACAACAGTGTCTCAGAATCACAAAAGGCAGAATACCAGAAAAGGGGAAGAGAAAGCCTTAAGACGAGCCAAATAATATCAGAAAACTCAGTGGATGAGATAATATCAGGGCTAAAATTCAGTCCTAAGCAGACTAGACAATGCGGAGGGACGCGTGAATGACTGTGAAGACAGGGGAACAGAAATCCCTCGGTCAGAAGCAGACATAGGAAAGCAAGTGCAAAACAATGAAAACATTGCTGTGGAATCCTGGGTAAGACAAGGCATGAAAGACTAGGATTCGAAAGAGTCCCAGATGGAAAAGCAAGAGATAAAGAAACAAAAAATGTCTGAAAAGTCATCTGTAGAAACATCAGACTGAAACTAGCTGAAAGCTAAGAAAGAATCATCTATGCGAATTCAGGAAGTACACAGCGTCCAAACGAGGTGGAATCCCAATAGACCTACCAGCAGCTGTAGGATTCAAATCAACAAAGTTCATGAGCATCCCAGTGATTTAAAACGCGCCTGGAAAAAATCACCATAGTCACAAGAGAACCTCCAGAGGGGTTTCAGCTGATATCTCGGGCAGCAATATTGCAGGACAGGGAGGAGTGCCAGGACATAGACCATAACCTGAATGGCAAAATGCTGCCATCTCGGGTAGCCTATGCCACATGACCGCCATTTCTAATAACGGCAGAGCAAGAGATTTCCACAGACCGGCAAATCTTAAAAGAATTCAGCAGTTCGAAACTTATCCTACAAGAAAGGATGAGAATTCTCCCCTGAATAGAAATGCAGCAAGATGAAATGGAAAGAAGAAAACCAGTATTGGAAATGCAAGAAGAGCATGAGTGGCAAAGAAGAAACTAGAAGAAGGCAAGGAGGACATCCAAACCCTAAAGATGGGAGAGGGAAGCAGGAAATCCTAGGTGATTGGAAGCACTATCTTAAGTGAATCAGCTTATGTGACTCTCTGTTGGAAGCGAACTGAGAGGTGCATGGCCTGACGTGTTTGCAAAACAAACGAGAAGCAGACCAACAAAGAATCAAACAAACAAAAAAGCACCAAAAGGGTACGTTTGGCTGACATATAACAAGGGAACCATGATTATTCAAAAGAAAATACCCAAGGTGATGTCAAGGATGTTTCAGCACCCATTGAGCCAGTTTCGCGGCTTCAGTGTACTCAGCACACTTGTATTCGGAAATCAGAGGCGTGCATTTATATTCGTAAATATTGATTGATATGAGCAAATCGTGACCTACCCCAAATGCCGATTTGGAATCAAATGGATTCCTAGTCCGTGATATAGACTTGCAAGTCTTCCAACAGGATGAATGAATGCCATATTCTACCCTACGTCGAGAAGAAATGGCATAAGCCTATAACAAAGACAAGTAGCTCTGCAAAAGTGTACTAAGAGCAAAAGAGACAGACAGTAAAGTGCACATTGGGGTTGGATTCATTCCTAGGAATTTCAGCCCCCATGAAACCAATGGATCCATGTCCTGAGAGTGCGGGGGCTTCAGCAGAAATCGACCGACAGATATGTATTCCGGGTGTCTGGATATTACAGGAACATAAGTTTCCTTTAGTGGGTCTCTGTGTACTGTGAACGGTTAGAAAGTTTAAAGACGTGTGAAATAAATCAACTGAAAATGGACACACTTCCCTCCGTTGGTACTGTGCATACAGATCTGAAGAGAAGGAGAGAGGGAAGAACAAAGGCCCATGGGACGCTAGTGGGTAGAATCACATTTACCTTAGGAACCGCTCGTCGGATGCAGCCCCTCCCCCAACACTGACAAGATGCAGCAGCCATTGGGGATGGCAGTTAGCGGTTGGATTCCAGGTGGAATGTTGGTGTGTACCGCGAGGCTTGTTGTGGCTGGTGGATCCTAGGCAACCGGGCAGAGTTCTGTGGGTGGATCAGTGTGATGGAGGGGCTGCCGCCCTCTGTGGAGCTTGGCTTAGCTCTTTGTTCCGGGAAGCTGTGTCAGTTCGAGATACTGCTGCTGCCCAAAGACCTGAGTTCACGGGTCAGTTTCCAGAACCTGAAAGGGCAGACAGTGGAAGATCTGCCTGTCATCAGCTTACTGGTGAGGCTCCGAGGTACTTTCAGGCTTGCCCAGTCCTGTTGAAGTCGACTTTATGGGAGACACGAAGAGAAGCTGGCCGAAAAGCTGGCTGCACGGATTGAGGAGAGATGCGAACACACTGATGAGAGATGTTGTGCTACAGTGGAGAATACTGGCCTGGAGACAGCTGTAGAGGATACCAGGCTCCAAAGGCTTTCATGAGACATATTGAACCTCGCTGACACTGGCAGAAACATACGGAGTGAAAACGTGGACTTGAGGAAGTTCCTCAATTCTCTGCTCCAAGAACGGCTCCAAGATCCCTGACGTCTAAAAGAGAAGAGATGGCAGAGGTGATCGAAACGCTGAAGTTCTTGGAAGAGGTCTTGAGAATCCACACATCCCAAGGGGCATTTCCAAGCCATTCATACCAAAGTGCAGCAAGCCCAGGTAAGCCTTTTCCCAGGTTTGGGCCTAGCTATCAAGCACTTGCTCTTCCCTCCCCTCCACTCAGGCATCCATTTTGAAGGATCACTACCTGAGCTGCTATGAAGCCAGCACGAGAAGAGCAAGCCCCTCCTACAATAAGAGCTCCTCCAGCTTCACACTCTGTGAACATCAGTGAACACCTTAAAGGTCAAATAGTCTCAACTGCAATAGATAGGAATTGAATACTTTGCTCACACAAAGAAACGATAGCCTTCTGCTAGATTCAGCAAATGCTGGGTTTATGCCTTCTCTGGGGTGAATGGAGTGTGGTAAGTGAGGGGAATCTTTGACTGAACTTGAATATGTATTAGGCCTCCATTTTTCAAGACATTATAGGTAAATATTAAAAGTCAGATAGGGAACTGAACTGTAAAAGTCGCCAATGACATTAAAGATACAGATTATGAGGACTGTCTTTCAGGTGATTCAAGCCCCCGGGAGCTCTATAGCATGGGGGTTGCAGACTTGGTTGCGTTAAATTGCTTTACCCAACATGATCGGATGATTAAGCGTTCTCATCACTGATAGAAGAACACCTGGCTCTCAGTAGACTAGCATGGCTGCAGCAGGGTTCTCATAGCTACAATGCTTCTAGGTGATTTTGCATTCAAACCTAAATGTATATATTTGGTTTGTTTTCTCTTGTATTTTCCGAGAGAGGGATGTTACCCCTTGAAATGCCATCATTGGCCAGTAGGTGTCATTGGGAGTAAAGGGCACCACATGCACAAGTGAATCCAAGGTTCGGGGTTATTTCATGTTTCCAATAGATATTTCATGGCTCCTGTTGGTTTCGGAGGCTTCAACAGGAAAGAGTTGACATGACCCCTTTAACAGTTTGGACTGCTACTTTGAATTCTATCTGTCTATGTTTTCCTTACAGCTGACAAAATGTTACCGAAATTGACAATTCTGGTTTCTAGGTCCATTTAGTACGTTTCAAAACTATCTTCATTTTCGTATAACTCCCAAAACATGTAAATCAATTCTATTAAAAATTTTAAAGACTGCAAATGAGATATCAACACAATGTTAAAACTAGTGTTCGGACAATCCCTCCCACCACGGCTGTATAGAAACAAAGAGCTAAACAAAAATCACATTTCTGTGAAATGTATCTGGAAAGTGTTGATTCATCGATGCCCAGGTGACAGAGAAGCAGTGCAACGGGCGAGCACACGCTCCCATGTACAAAGCAATCGAAACATCCACTCACACAGCCCTTGGCACAGGACACTTGCCGAAGAGAGGTCTGCTACTTCCAAGGACAGGATGAGGCCTCAGAACCCCTGGAAACAGGAGAAGGCAAAGCAGGGAATGGAAACCAGTGCAGGGTCTGACCCCTGGTGATGGAGCAGCAAAGGTGAAACTCTCTTTAACATGGACGCACACTCTCAAGCGGACAGGAGACATGGGATTGAAGGTGATGCGCTGAGTGTTAGAAGAGTGCACAGCAGATGCTTGGCTGACAGAACTCCAAGAAACCAGCGCAAAATATCCCCACAGTTGATTCTGAGACCAAGATCTGAGCTGCCAAATTTGAGGTAGCAGAGGCAGCGGTCAGTGAGGGATAGGGATACGGATGATGGCACACGCTGAGTCTCAGGGATCTGGAGTGCGTTGTGGGATGTGGTGGGTCCTATCATGAGAGCAAACCGACACGTGACCCCAATGAGAATGCAACCACACTGGCGCGCGCGGTTGAGATTACCGATATGTCCCATGGCCACACCCAGTGCATCTGCAGGACCAGAGACCAATTGGACATTTTGCCAATAGAGCACATGTGGGGCTGAATCAGAGATATCGTGCATCGGTTCTGAGGGATCCAGGGGGCCTTGGGTTGGAAATCAGAATGAAAAGCCTTAGGATCTTCTTCATTCATAACCTGGGCTAGGATTATGGATTTGTTTGAGGCACAGGATGCACAACAACTCTGTGGTTGCCTCCGTGCACCCATGCCACAGGGATGAGAGGACAAGGAAGAGTGATCCAAGTCCACCGCGTGAGAAGATGAAGTATTTCCTCCAGCATTATCTCCCAAAAGCAGATGCGACGTTTTGAATGGCACAGGCACGGAACTGCACCGAGGACACCAAGATCAGTCTGCGGGATCTTTCCAGCAGGCCCTGAAGTGTGACATCCATACATATGATTCCACAGGTGTTTCTGTAGACAGCGAAGTTCTGGGAAGAACTGGTTTCATTGGGACATTCCCGTGGCATTATAAAGCACAAGCGCACTCTCAGTTTGCTGTTTTGGAATCACTCCAAAATGACATAGAGCAGAATGCAGAGCTGAGAGCCTTTAGAACCTTCATTTCCACCAGAGGATGTGCCCTGGGAACATTCAGATTTGTGAGATAAGCGTAATGAAAATGAGGTTATGCTAATCGAAATAGTATGGGGTGTTCATCACAACAAAGGCAACACAAGCAATTGGAGAAATACCAGACAACACACTCAGGAACAGGACATGGCATCAATGTCTAGCAGAAATTGTCCTCGCAGAAATCCCATGGAATTGCGTAGAGCCAAGTGTCTAAAATTTCTCTCAACAAAACCCTAGAAGTCTACATTAGATACCTGAAATTACCTGACCAGTAGAGATGAAGAAGTACAGTAAAAGAAACAGGAAGTACCATTTTCAATTCCAATGAGGTTGAAGGCCCAAAAGATAAGCTTTCAAACAACTAGACTGCAAAACGCTATCCAGAGCAAGTATTGAAAACGGAGGTGAGGGAAACACTGAAGAACAACAGTGTCTCAGAATCACAAAAGGCAGAATACCAGAAAAGGGGAAGAGAAAGCCTTAAGACGAGCCAAATAATATCAGAAAACTCAGTGGATGAGATAATATCAGGGCTAAAATTCAGTCCTAAGCAGACTAGACAATGCGGAGGGACGCGTGAATGACTGTGAAGACAGGGGAACAGAAATCCCTCGGTCAGAAGCAGACATAGGAAAGCAAGTGCAAAACAATGAAAACATTGCTGTGGAATCCTGGGTAAGACAAGGCATGAAAGACTAGGATTCGAAAGAGTCCCAGATGGAAAAGCAAGAGATAAAGAAACAAAAAATGTCTGAAAAGTCATCTGTAGAAACATCAGACTGAAACTAGCTGAAAGCTAAGAAAGAATCATCTATGCGAATTCAGGAAGTACACAGCGTCCAAACGAGGTGGAATCCCAATAGACCTACCAGCAGCTGTAGGATTCAAATCAACAAAGTTCATGAGCATCCCAGTGATTTAAAACGCGCCTGGAAAAAATCACCATAGTCACAAGAGAACCTCCAGAGGGGTTTCAGCTGATATCTCGGGCAGCAATATTGCAGGACAGGGAGGAGTGCCAGGACATAGACCATAACCTGAATGGCAAAATGCTGCCATCTCGGGTAGCCTATGCCACATGACCGCCATTTCTAATAACGGCAGAGCAAGAGATTTCCACAGACCGGCAAATCTTAAAAGAATTCAGCAGTTCGAAACTTATCCTACAAGAAAGGATGAGAATTCTCCCCTGAATAGAAATGCAGCAAGATGAAATGGAAAGAAGAAAACCAGTATTGGAAATGCAAGAAGAGCATGAGTGGCAAAGAAGAAACTAGAAGAAGGCAAGGAGGACATCCAAACCCTAAAGATGGGAGAGGGAAGCAGGAAATCCTAGGTGATTGGAAGCACTATCTTAAGTGAATCAGCTTATGTGACTCTCTGTTGGAAGCGAACTGAGAGGTGCATGGCCTGACGTGTTTGCAAAACAAACGAGAAGCAGACCAACAA
This sequence comes from Vicugna pacos, assembly GCF_048564905.1. Taxonomy (NCBI): domain Eukaryota; kingdom Metazoa; phylum Chordata; class Mammalia; order Artiodactyla; family Camelidae; genus Vicugna; species Vicugna pacos. Next base: position 45,209,657 of record NW_027328741.1, read on the forward strand.
AGAATCAAACAAACAAAAAAGCACCAAAAGGGTACGTTTGGCTGACATATAACAAGGGAACCATGATTATTCAAAAGAAAATACCCAAGGTGATGTCAAGGATGTTTCAGCACCCACTGAGCCAGTTTCGCGGCTTCAGTGTACTCAGCACACTTGTATTCGGAAATCAGAGGCGTGCATTTATATTCGTAAATATTGATTGATATGAGCAAATCGTGACCTACCCCAAATGCCGATTTGGAATCAAATGGATTCCTAGTCCGTGATATAGACTTGCAAGTCTTCCAACAGGATGAATGAATGCCATATTCTACCCTACGTCGAGAAGAAATGGCATAAGCCTATAACAAAGACAAGTAGCTCTGCAAAAGTGTACTAAGAGCAAAAGAGACAGACAGTAAAGTGCACATTGGGGTTGGATTCATTCCTAGGAATTTCAGCCCCCATGAAACCAATGGATCCATGTCCTGAGAGTGCGGGGGCTTCAGCAGAAATCGACCGACAGATATGTATTCCGGGTGTCTGGATATTACAGGAACATAAGTTTCCTTTAGTGGGTCTCTGTGTACTGTGAACGGTTAGAAAGTTTAAAGACGTGTGAAATAAATCAACTGAAAATGGACACACTTCCCTCCGTTGGTACTGTGCATACAGATCTGAAGAGAAGGAGAGAGGGAAGAACAAAGGCCCATGGGACGCTAGTGGGTAGAATCACATTTACCTTAGGAACCGCTCGTCGGATGCAGCCCCTCCCCCAACACTGACAAGATGCAGCAGCCATTGGGGATGGCAGTTAGCGGTTGGATTCCAGGTGGAATGTTGGTGTGTACCGCGAGGCTTGTTGTGGCTGGTGGATCCTAGGCAACCGGGCAGAGTTCTGTGGGTGGATCAGTGTGATGGAGGGGCTGCCGCCCTCTGTGGAGCTTGGCTTAGCTCTTTGTTCCGGGAAGCTGTGTCAGTTCGAGATACTGCTGCTGCCCAAAGACCTGAGTTCACGGGTCAGTTTCCAGAACCTGAAAGGGCAGACAGTGGAAGATCTGCCTGTCATCAGCTTACTGGTGAGGCTCCGAGGTACTTTCAGGCTTGCCCAGTCCTGTTGAAGTCGACTTTATGGGAGACACGAAGAGAAGCTGGCCGAAAAGCTGGCTGCACGGATTGAGGAGAGATGCGAACACACTGATGAGAGATGTTGTGCTACAGTGGAGAATACTGGCCTGGAGACAGCTGTAGAGGATACCAGGCTCCAAAGGCTTTCATGAGACATATTGAACCTCGCTGACACTGGCAGAAACATACGGAGTGAAAACGTGGACTTGAGGAAGTTCCTCAATTCTCTGCTCCAAGAACGGCTCCAAGATCCCTGACGTCTAAAAGAGAAGAGATGTCAGAGGTGATCGAAACGCTGAAGTTCTTGGAAGAGGTCTTGAGAATCCACACATCCCAAGGGGCATTTCCAAGCCATTCATACCAAAGTGCAGCAAGCCCAGGTAAGCCTTTTCCCAGGTTTGGGCCTAGCTATCAAGCACTTGCTCTTCCCTCCCCTCCACTCAGGCATCCATTTTGAAGGATCACTACCTGAGCTGCTATGAAGCCAGCACGAGAAGAGCAAGCCCCTCCTACAATAAGAGCTCCTCCAGCTTCACACTCTGTGAACATCAGTGAACACCTTAAAGGTCAAATAGTCTCAACTGCAATAGATAGGAATTGAATACTTTGCTCACACAAAGAAACGATAGCCTTCTGCTAGATTCAGCAAATGCTGGGTTTATGCCTTCTCTGGGGTGAATGGAGTGTGGTAAGTGAGGGGAATCTTTGACTGAACTTGAATATGTACTAGGCCTCCATTTTTCAAGACATTATAGGTAAATATTAAAAGTCAGATAGGGAACTGAACTGTAAAAGTCGCCAATGACATTAAAGATACAGATTATGAGGACTGTCTTTCAGGTGATTCAAGCCCCCGGGAGCTCTATAGCATGGGGGTTGCAGACTTGGTTGCGTTAAATTGCTTTACCCAACATGATCGGATGATTAAGCGTTCTCATCACTGATAGAAGAACACCTGGCTCTCAGTAGACTAGCATGGCTGCAGCAGGGTTCTCATAGCTACAATGCTTCTAGGTGATTTTGCATTCAAACCTAAATGTATATATTTGGTTTGTTTTCTCTTGTATTTTCCGAGAGAGGGATGTTACCCCTTGAAATGCCATCATTGGCCAGTAGGTGTCATTGGGAGTAAAGGGCACCACATGCACAAGTGAATCCAAGGTTCGGGGTTATTTCATGTTTCCAATAGATATTTCATGGCTCCTGTTGGTTTCGGAGGCTTCAACAGGAAAGAGTTGACATGACCCCTTTAACAGTTTGGACTGCTACTTTGAATTCTATCTGTCTATGTTTTCCTTACAGCTGACAAAATGTTACCGAAATTGACAATTCTGGTTTCTAGGTCCATTTAGTACGTTTCAAAACTATCTTCATTTTCGTATAACTCCCAAAACATGTAAATCAATTCTATTAAAAATTTTAAAGACTGCAAATGAGATATCAACACAATGTTAAAACTAGTGTTCGGACAATCCCTCCCACCACGGCTGTATAGAAACAAAGAGCTAAACAAAAATCACATTTCTGTGAAATGTATCTGGAAAGTGTTGATTCATCGATGCCCAGGTGACAGAGAAGCAGTGCAACGGGCGAGCACACGCTCCCATGTACAAAGCAATCGAAACATCCACTCACACAGCCCTTGGCACAGGACACTTGCCGAAGAGAGGTCTGCTACTTCCAAGGACAGGATGAGGCCTCAGAACCCCTGGAAACAGGAGAAGGCAAAGCAGGGAATGGAAACCAGTGCAGGGTCTGACCCCTGGTGATGGAGCAGCAAAGGTGAAACTCTCTTTAACATGGACGCACACTCTCAAGCGGACAGGAGACATGGGATTGAAGGTGATGCGCTGAGTGTTAGAAGAGTGCACAGCAGATGCTTGGCTGACAGAACTCCAAGAAACCAGCGCAAAATATCCCCACAGTTGATTCTGAGACCAAGATCTGAGCTGCCAAATTTGAGGTAGCAGAGGCAGCGGTCAGTGAGGGATAGGGATACGGATGATGGCACACGCTGAGTCTCAGGGATCTGGAGTGCGTTGTGGGATGTGGTGGGTCCTATCATGAGAGCAAACCGACACGTGACCCCAATGAGAATGCAACCACACTGGCGCGCGCGGTTGAGATTACCGATATGTCCCATGGCCACACCCAGTGCATCTGCAGGACCAGAGACCAATTGGACATTTTGCCAATAGAGCACATGTGGGGCTGAATCAGAGATATCGTGCATCGGGTCTGAGGGATCCAGGGGGCCTTGGGTTGGAAATCAGAATGAAAAGCCTTAGGATCTTCTTCATTCATAACCTGGGCTAGGATTATGGATTTGTTTGAGGCACAGGATGCACAACAACTCTGTGGTTGCCTCCGTGCACCCATGCCACAGGGATGAGAGGACAAGGAAGAGTGATCCAAGTCCACCGCGTGAGAAGATGAAGTATTTCCTCCAGCATTATCTCCCAAAAGCAGATGCGACGTTTTGAATGGCACAGGCACGGAACTGCACCGAGGACACCAAGATCAGTCTGCGGGATCTTTCCAGCAGGCCCTGAAGTGTGACATCCATACATATGATTCCACAGGTGTTTCTGTAGACAGCGAAGTTCTGGGAAGAACTGGTTTCATTGGGACATTCCCGTGGCATTATAAAGCACAAGCGCACTCTCAGTTTGCTGTTTTGGAATCACTCCAAAATGACATAGAGCAGAATGCAGAGCTGAGAGCCTTTAGAAGCTTCATTTCCACCAGAGGATGTGCCCTGGGAACATTCAGATTTGTGAGATAAGCGTAATGAAAATGAGGTTATGCTAATCGAAATAGTATGGGGTGTTCATCACAACAAAGGCAACACAAGCAATTGGAGAAATACCAGACAACACACTCAGGAACAGGACATGGCATCAATGTCTAGCAGAAATTGTCCTCGCAGTAATCCCATGGAATTGCGTAGAGCCAAGTGTCTAAAATTTCTCTCAACAAAACCCTAGAAGTCTACATTAGATACCTGAAATTACCTGACCAGTAGAGATGAAGAAGTACAGTAAAAGAAACAGGAAGTACCATTTTCAATTCCAATGAGGTTGAAGGCCCAAAAGATAAGCTTTCAAACAACTAGACTGCAAAACGCTATCCAGAGCAAGTATTGAAAACGGAGGTGAGGGAAACACTGAAGAACAACAGTGTCTCAGAATCACAAAAGGCAGAATACCAGAAAAGGGGAAGAGAAAGCCTTAAGACGAGCCAAATAATATCAGAAAACTCAGTGGATGAGATAATATCAGGGCTAAAATTCAGTCCTAAGCAGACTAGACAATGCGGAGGGACGCGTGAATGACTGTGAAGACAGGGGAACAGAAATCCCTCGGTCAGAAGCAGACATAGGAAAGCAAGTGCAAAACAATGAAAACATTGCTGTGGAATCCTGGGTAAGACAAGGCATGAAAGACTAGGATTCGAAAGAGTCCCAGATGGAAAAGCAAGAGATAAAGAAACAAAAAATGTCTGAAAAGTCATCTGTAGAAACATCAGACTGAAACTAGCTGAAAGCTAAGAAAGAATCATCTATGCGAATTCAGGAAGTACACAGCGTCCAAACGAGGTGGAATCCCAATAGACCTACCAGCAGCTGTAGGATTCAAATCAACAAAGTTCATGAGCATCCCAGTGATTTAAAACGCGCCTGGAAAAAATCACCATAGTCACAAGAGAACCTCCAGAGGGGTTTCAGCTGATATCTCGGGCAGCAATATTGCAGGACAGGGAGGAGTGCCAGGACATAGACCATAACCTGAATGGCAAAATGCTGCCATCTCGGGTAGCCTATGCCACATGACCGCCATTTCTAATAACGGCAGAGCAAGAGATTTCCACAGACCGGCAAATCTTAAAAGAATTCAGCAGTTCGAAACTTATCCTACAAGAAAGGATGAGAATTCTCCCCTGAATAGAAATGCAGCAAGATGAAATGGAAAGAAGAAAACCAGTATTGGAAATGCAAGAAGAGCATGAGTGGCAAAGAAGAAACTAGAAGAAGGCAAGGAGGACATCCAAACCCTAAAGATGGGAGAGGGAAGCAGGAAATCCTAGGTGATTGGAAGCACTATCTTAAGTGAATCAGCTTATGTGACTCTCTGTTGGAAGCGAACTGAGAGGTGCATGGCCTGACGTGTTTGCAAAACAAACGAGAAGCAGACCAACAAAGAATCAAACAAACAAAAAAGCACCAAAAGGGTACGTTTGGCTGACATATAACAAGGGAACCATGATTATTCAAAAGAAAATACCCAAGGTGATGTCAAGGATGTTTCAGCACCCATTGAGCCAGTTTCGCGGCTTCAGTGTACTCAGCACACTTGTATTCGGAAATCAGAGGCGTGCATTTATATTCGTAAATATTGATTGATATGAGCAAATCGTGACCTACCCCAAATGCCGATTTGGAATCAAATGGATTCCTAGTCCGTGATATAGACTTGCAAGTCTTCCAACAGGATGAATGAATGCCATATTCTACCCTACGTCGAGAAGAAATGGCATAAGCCTATAACAAAGACAAGTAGCTCTGCAAAAGTGTACTAAGAGCAAAAGAGACAGACAGTAAAGTGCACATTGGGGTTGGATTCATTCCTAGGAATTTCAGCCCCCATGAAACCAATGGATCCATGTCCTGAGAGTGCGGGGGCTTCAGCAGAAATCGACCGACAGATATGTATTCCGGGTGTCTGGATATTACAGGAACATAAGTTTCCTTTAGTGGGTCTCTGTGTACTGTGAACGGTTAGAAAGTTTAAAGACGTGTGAAATAAATCAACTGAAAATGGACACACTTCCCTCCGTTGGTACTGTGCATACAGATCTGAAGAGAAGGAGAGAGGGAAGAACAAAGGCCCATGGGACGCTAGTGGGTAGAATCACATTTACCTTAGGAACCGCTCGTCGGATGCAGCCCCTCCCCCAACACTGACAAGATGCAGCAGCCATTGGGGATGGCAGTTAGCGGTTGGATTCCAGGTGGAATGTTGGTGTGTACCGCGAGGCTTGTTGTGGCTGGTGGATCCTAGGCAACCGGGCAGAGTTCTGTGGGTGGATCAGTGTGATGGAGGGGCTGCCGCCCTCTGTGGAGCTTGGCTTAGCTCTTTGTTCCGGGAAGCTGTGTCAGTTCGAGATACTGCTGCTGCCCAAAGACCTGAGTTCACGGGTCAGTTTCCAGAACCTGAAAGGGCAGACAGTGGAAGATCTGCCTGTCATCAGCTTACTGGTGAGGCTCCGAGGTACTTTCAGGCTTGCCCAGTCCTGTTGAAGTCGACTTTATGGGAGACACGAAGAGAAGCTGGCCGAAAAGCTGGCTGCACGGATTGAGGAGAGATGCGAACACACTGATGAGAGATGTTGTGCTACAGTGGAGAATACTGGCCTGGAGACAGCTGTAGAGGATACCAGGCTCCAAAGGCTTTCATGAGACATATTGAACCTCGCTGACACTGGCAGAAACATACGGAGTGAAAACGTGGACTTGAGGAAGTTCCTCAATTCTCTGCTCCAAGAACGGCTCCAAGATCCCTGACGTCTAAAAGAGAAGAGATGTCAGAGGTGATCGAAACGCTGAAGTTCTTGGAAGAGGTCTTGAGAATCCACACATCCCAAGGGGCATTTCCAAGCCATTCATACCAAAGTGCAGCAAGCCCAGGTAAGCCTTTTCCCAGGTTTGGGCCTAGCTATCAAGCACTTGCTCTTCCCTCCCCTCCACTCAGGCATCCATTTTGAAGGATCACTACCTGAGCTGCTATGAAGCCAGCACGAGAAGAGCAAGCCCCTCCTACAATAAGAGCTCCTCCAGCTTCACACTCTGTGAACATCAGTGAACACCTTAAAGGTCAAATAGTCTCAACTGCAATAGATAGGAATTGAATACTTTGCTCACACAAAGAAACGATAGCCTTCTGCTAGATTCAGCAAATGCTGGGTTTATGCCTTCTCTGGGGTGAATGGAGTGTGGTAAGTGAGGGGAATCTTTGACTGAACTTGAATATGTACTAGGCCTCCATTTTTCAAGACATTATAGGTAAATATTAAAAGTCAGATAGGGAACTGAACTGTAAAAGTCGCCAATGACATTAAAGATACAGATTATGAGGACTGTCTTTCAGGTGATTCAAGCCCCCGGGAGCTCTATAGCATGGGGGTTGCAGACTTGGTTGCGTTAAATTGCTTTACCCAACATGATCGGATGATTAAGCGTTCTCATCACTGATAGAAGAACACCTGGCTCTCAGTAGACTAGCATGGCTGCAGCAGGGTTCTCATAGCTACAATGCTTCTAGGTGATTTTGCATTCAAACCTAAATGTATATATTTGGTTTGTTTTCTCTTGTATTTTCCGAGAGAGGGATGTTACCCCTTGAAATGCCATCATTGGCCAGTAGGTGTCATTGGGAGTAAAGGGCACCACATGCACAAGTGAATCCAAGGTTCGGGGTTATTTCATGTTTCCAATAGATATTTCATGGCTCCTGTTGGTTTCGGAGGCTTCAACAGGAAAGAGTTGACATGACCCCTTTAACAGTTTGGACTGCTACTTTGAATTCTATCTGTCTATGTTTTCCTTACAGCTGACAAAATGTTACCGAAATTGACAATTCTGGTTTCTAGGTCCATTTAGTACGTTTCAAAACTATCTTCATTTTCGTATAACTCCCAAAACATGTAAATCAATTCTATTAAAAATTTTAAAGACTGCAAATGAGATATCAACACAATGTTAAAACTAGTGTTCGGACAATCCCTCCCACCACGGCTGTATAGAAACAAAGAGCTAAACAAAAATCACATTTCTGTGAAATGTATCTGGAAAGTGTTGATTCATCGATGCCCAGGTGACAGAGAAGCAGTGCAACGGGCGAGCACACGCTCCCATGTACAAAGCAATGGAAACATCCACTCACACAGCCCTTGGCACAGGACACTTGCCGAAGAGAGGTCTGTTACTTCCAAGGACAGGATGAGGCCTCAGAACCCCTGGAAGCAGGAGAAGGCAAAGCAGGGAATGGAAACCAGTGCAGGGTCTGACCCCTGGTGATGGAGCAGCAAATGTGAAACTCTCTTTAAATTGGATGCACACTCTCAAGCGGACAGGAGACATGGGATTGAAGGTGATGCGCTGTGTGTTAGAAGAGTGCACAGCAGATGCTTGGCTGACAGAACTCCAAGAGACCAGCGCAAAATATCCCCACAGTTGATTCTGAGACCAAGATCCAAGCTGCCAAATTTGAGGTAGCAGAGGCAGCGGTCAGTGAGGGTTAGGGCTACGGATGATGGCACACGCTGAGTCTCAGGGATCTGGAGTGCGTTGTGGGATGTGGTGGGTCCTATCATGAGAGCAAACCGACCCGTGACCCCAATGAGAAAGCAACCACACTGGGGCGCGCGGTTGAGATTACCGATATGACCCATGGCCACACCCAGTGCATCTGCAGGACCAGAGACCAATTGGACATTTTGCCAATAGAGCACGTGTGGGGCTAAATCAGAGATATCGTGCATCGGGTCTGAGGGATCCAGGGGGCCTTGGGTTGGAAATCAGAATGAAAAGCCTTAGGATCTTCTTCATTCATAACCTGGGCTAGGATTATGGATTTGTTTGAGGCACAGGATGCACAACAACTCTGTGGTTGCCTCCGTGCACCCGTGCCACAAGGATGAGAGGACAAGGAAGAGTGATCCAAGTCCACCGCGTGAGAAGATGAAGTATTTCCTCCAGCATTATCTCCCAAAAGCAGATGCGACATTTTGAATGGCACAGGCACGGTACTGCACCGAGGACACCAAGATCAGTCTGCGGGATCTTTCCAGCAGGCCCTGAAGTGTGACATCCATACATATGATTCCACAGGTGTTTCTGTAGACAGCGAAGTTCTGGGAAGAACTGGTTTCATTGGGACATTCCCGTGGCATTATAAAGCACAAGCGCACTCTCAGTTTGCTGTTTTGGAATCACTCCAAAATGACATAGAGCAGAATGCAGAGCTGAGAACCTTTAGAACCTTCATTTCCACCAGAGGATGTGCCCTGGGAACATTCAGATTTGTGAGATAAGCGTAATGAAAATGAGGTTATGCTAATCGAAATAGTATGGGGTGTTCATCACAACAAAGGCAACACAAGCAATTGGAGAAATACCAGACAACACACTCAGGAACAGGACATGGCATCAATGTCTAGCAGAAATTGTCCTCGCAGAAATCCCATGGAATTGCGTAGATCCAAGTGTCTAAAATTTCTCTCAACAAAACCCTAGAAGTCTACATTAGATACCTGAAATTACCTGACCAGTAGAGATGAAGAAGTACAGTAAAAGAAACAGGAAGTACCATTTTCAATTCCAATGAGGTTGAAGGCCCAAAAGATAAGCTTTCAAACAACTAGACTGCAAAACGCTATCCAGAGCAAGTATTGAAAACGGAGGTGAGGGAAACACTGAAGAACAACAGTGTCTCAGAATCACAAAAGGCAGAATACCAGAAAAGGGGAAGAGAAAGCCTTAAGACGAGCCAAATAATATCAGAAAACTCAGTGGATGAGATAATATCAGGGCTAAAATTCAGTCCTAAGCAGACTAGATAATGCGGAGGGACGCGTGAATGACTGTGAAGACAGGGGAACAGAAATCCCTCGGTCAGAAGCAGACATAGGAAAGCAAGTGCAAACCAATGAAAACATTGCTGTGGAATCCTGGGTAAGACAAGGCATGAAAGACTAGGATTCGAAAGAGTCCCAGATGGAAAAGCAAGAGATAAAGAAACAAAAAATGTCTGAAAAGTCATCTGTAGAAACATCAGACTGAAACTAGCTGAAAGCTAAGAAAGAATCATCTATGCGAATTCAGGAAGTACACAGTGTCCAAAGGAGGTGGAATCCCAATAGACCTACCAGCAGCTGTAGGATTCAAATCAACAAAGTTCATGAGCATCCCAGTGATTTAAAACGCGCCTGGAAAAAATCACCATAGTCACAAGAGAACCTCCAGAGGGGTTTCAGCTGATATATCGGGCAGCAAAATTGCAGGACAGGGAGGAGTGCCAGGACATAGACCATAACCTGAATGGCAAAATGCTGCCATCTCGGGTAGCCTATGCCACATGACCGCCATTTCTAATAACGGCAGAGCAAGAGATTTCCACAGACCGGCAAATCATAAAAGAATTCAGCAGTTCGAAACTTATCCTACAAGAAAGGATGAGAATTCTCCCCTGAATAGAAATGCAGCAAGATGAAATGGAAAGAAGAAAACCAGTATTGGAAATGCAAGAAGAGCATGAGTGGCAAAGAAGAAACTAGAAGAAGGCAAGGAGGACATCCAAACCCTAAAGATGGGAGAGGGAAGCAGGAAATCCTAGGTGACTGGAAGCACTATCTTAAGTGAATCAGCTTATGTGACTCTCTGTTGGAAGCGAACGGAGAGATGTATGGCCTGACGTGTTTGCAAAACAAACGAGAAGCAGACCAACAAAGAATCAAACAAACAAAAAAGCACCAAAAGGGTACGTTTGGCTGACATATAACAAGGGAACCATGATTATTCAAAAGAAAATACCCAAGTTGATGTCAAGGATGTTTCAGCACCCATTGAGTCAGTTTCGCGGCTTCAGTGTACTCAGCACACTTGTATTCGGAAATCAGAGGCGTGCATTTATATTCGTAAATATTGATTGATATGAGCAAATCGTGACATACCCCAAATGCCGATTTGGAATCAAATGGATTCCTAGTCCGTGATATAGACTTGCAAGTCTTCCAACAGGATAAATGAATGCCATATTCTACCCTACGTCGAGAAGAAATGGCATAAGCCTATAACAAAGACAAGTAGCTCTGCAAAAGTGTACTAAGAGCAAAAGAGACAGACAGTAAAGTGCACATTGGGGTTGGATTCATTCCTAGGAATTTCAGCCCCCATGAAAACAATGGATCCATGTCCTGAGAGTGCGGGGGCTTCAGCAGAAATCAACCGACGGATATGTATTCTGGGTGTCCGGATATTACAGGAACATAAGTTTCCTTTAGTGGGTCTCTGTGTACTGTGAACGGTTAGAAAGTTTAAAGACGTGTGAAATAAATCAACAGAAAATGGACACACTTCCCTCCGTTGGTACTGTGCATACAGATCTGAAGAGAAGGAGAGACGGAAGAACAAAGGCCCATGGGAGGCTAGTGGGTAGAATCACATTTACCTTAGGAACCGCTCGTCGGATGCAGCCCCTCCCCCAACAATGACAAGATGCAGCAGCCATTGGGGATGGCAGTTAGCGGTTGGATTCCAGGTGGAATATTGGTGTGTACCGTGAGGCTTGTTGTGGCTGGTGGATCCTAGGTAACCGGGCAGAGTTCTGTGGGTGGATCAGTGTGATGGAGGGGCTGCCGCCCTCTGTGGAGCTTGGGTTAGGTCTTTGTTCCGGGAAGCTGTGTCAGTTCGAGATACTGCTGCTGCCCAAAGACCTGAGTTCACGGGTCAGTTTCCAGAACCTGAAAGGGCAGACAGTGGAAGATCTGCCTGTCATCAGCTTACTGGTGAGGGTCCGAGGTACTTTCAGGCTTGCCCAGTCCTGTTGAAGTCGACTTTATGGGAGACACGAAGAGAAGCTGGCCGAAAAGCTGGTTGCACGGATTGAGGAGTAATGCGAACACACTGATGAGAGATGTTGTGCTACAGTGGAGAATACTGGCCTGGAGACAGCTGTAGAGGATACCAGGCTCCAAAGGCTTTCATGAGACATATTGAACCTCGCTGACTCTGGCAGAAACATAACGAGTGCCAACGTGGACTTGAGGAATTTCCTCTATTCTCTGCTCCAAGAATGGGTCCAAGATCCCTGACGTCTAAAAGAGAAGAGATGTCATAGGTGATCGAAACGCTGAAGTTCTTGGAAGAGGTCTTGAGAATCCACACATCCCAAGGGGCATTTCCAAGCCATTCATACCAAAGTGCAGCAAGCCCAGGTAAGAATTTTCCCAGGTTTGGGCCTAGCTATCAAGCACTTGCTCTTCCCTCCCATCCACTCAGGCATCCATTTTGAAGGATCACTACCTGAGCTGCTATGAAGCCAGAGCGAGAAGGCCAGCCCCTCCTACAATAAGAGTTCCTCCAGCTTCACACTCTGTGAACATCAGTGAACACCTTAAAGGTCAAATAGTCTCGACTGCAATAAATAGGAATTGAATACTTTGCTCACACAAAGAAACGATAGCCTTCTGCTAGATTCAGCAAATGCTGGGTTTATGCCTTCTCTGGGGTGAATGGAGTGTGGTAAGTGAGGGGAATCTTTGACTGAACTTGAATATGTATTAGGCCTCCATTTTTCAAGACATTATAGGTAAATATTAAAAGTCAGATAGGGAACTGAACAGTAAAAGTCACCAATGACATTAAAGATACAGATTATGAAGACCGTCTTTCAGTTGAGTCAAGCCCGCGGGAGCTCTATAGCATGGGGGTTGCAGACTTGGTTGCGTTAAATTGCTTTACCCAACAGATCGGATGATTAAGCGTTCTCATAACTGATAGAAGAACACCTGGCTCTCAGTAGACTAGCATGGCTGCAGCAGGGTTCTCATAGCTACAATGCTTCTAGGTGATTTTGCATTCAAACCTAAATGTATATATTTGGTGTGTTTTCTCTTGTATTTTCCGAGAGAGGGATGTTACCCCTTGAAATGCCATCATTGGCCAGTAAGTGTCATTGGGATTAAAGGGCACCACATGCACAAGTGAATCCAAGGTTGGGGGTTATTTCATGATTCCAATAGATATTTCATGGTTCCTGTTGGTTTCGGAGGCTTCAACCGTAAAGAGCTGACATGAACCCTTTAACAGTTTGGACTGCTACTTTGAATTCTATCTGTCTATGTTTTCCTTACAGCTGACAAAATGTTACCGAAATTGACAATTCTGGTTTCTAGGTCCATTTAGTACGTTTCAAAACTATCTTCATTTTCGTATAACTCCCAAAACATGTAAATCAATTCTATTAAAAATTTTAAAGACTGCAAATGAGATATCAACACAATGTTAAAACTAGTGTTCGGACAATCCCTCCCACCACGGCTGTATAGAAACAAAGAGCTAAACAAAAATCACATTTCTGTGAAATGTATCTGGAAAGTGTTGATTCATCGATGCCCAGGTGACAGAGAAGCAGTGCAACGGGCGAGCACACGCTCCCATGTACAAAGCAATCGAAACATCCACTCACACAGCCCTTGGCACAGGACACTTGCCGAAGAGAGGTCTGCTACTTCCAAGGACAGGATGAGGCCTCAGAACCCCTGGAAACAGGAGAAGGCAAAGCAGGGAATGGAAACCAGTGCAGGGTCTGACCCCTGGTGATGGAGCAGCAAAGGTGAAACTCTCTTTAACATGGACGCACACTCTCAAGCGGACAGGAGACATGGGATTGAAGGTGATGCGCTGAGTGTTAGAAGAGTGCACAGCAGATGCTTGGCTGACAGAACTCCAAGAAACCAGCGCAAAATATCCCCACAGTTGATTCTGAGACCAAGATCTGAGCTGCCAAATTTGAGGTAGCAGAGGCAGCGGTCAGTGAGGGATAGGGATACGGATGATGGCACACGCTGAGTCTCAGGGATCTGGAGTGCGTTGTGGGATGTGGTGGGTCCTATCATGAGAGCAAACCGACACGTGACCCCAATGAGAATGCAACCACACTGGCGCGCGCGGTTGAGATTACCGATATGTCCCATGGCCACACCCAGTGCATCTGCAGGACCAGAGACCAATTGGACATTTTGCCAATAGAGCACATGTGGGGCTGAATCAGAGATATCGTGCATCGGTTCTGAGGGATCCAGGGGGCCTTGGGTTGGAAATCAGAATGAAAAGCCTTAGGATCTTCTTCATTCATAACCTGGGCTAGGATTATGGATTTGTTTGAGGCACAGGATGCACAACAACTCTGTGGTTGCCTCCGTGCACCCATGCCACAGGGATGAGAGGACAAGGAAGAGTGATCCAAGTCCACCGCGTGAGAAGATGAAGTATTTCCTCCAGCATTATCTCCCAAAAGCAGATGCGACGTTTTGAATGGCACAGGCACGGAACTGCACCGAGGACACCAAGATCAGTCTGCGGGATCTTTCCAGCAGGCCCTGAAGTGTGACATCCATACATATGATTCCACAGGTGTTTCTGTAGACAGCGAAGTTCTGGGAAGAACTGGTTTCATTGGGACATTCCCGTGGCATTATAAAGCACAAGCGCACTCTCAGTTTGCTGTTTTGGAATCACTCCAAAATGACATAGAGCAGAATGCAGAGCTGAGAGCCTTTAGAACCTTCATTTCCACCAGAGGATGTGCCCTGGGAACATTCAGATTTGTGAGATAAGCGTAATGAAAATGAGGTTATGCTAATCGAAATAGTATGGGGTGTTCATCACAACAAAGGCAACACAAGCAATTGGAGAAATACCAGACAACACACTCAGGAACAGGACATGGCATCAATGTCTAGCAGAAATTGTCCTCGCAGAAATCCCATGGAATTGCGTAGAGCCAAGTGTCTAAAATTTCTCTCAACAAAACCCTAGAAGTCTACATTAGATACCTGAAATTACCTGACCAGTAGAGATGAAGAAGTACAGTAAAAGAAACAGGAAGTACCATTTTCAATTCCAATGAGGTTGAAGGCCCAAAAGATAAGCTTTCAAACAACTAGACTGCAAAACGCTATCCAGAGCAAGTATTGAAAACGGAGGTGAGGGAAACACTGAAGAACAACAGTGTCTCAGAATCACAAAAGGCAGAATACCAGAAAAGGGGAAGAGAAAGCCTTAAGACGAGCCAAATAATATCAGAAAACTCAGTGGATGAGATAATATCAGGGCTAAAATTCAGTCCTAAGCAGACTAGACAATGCGGAGGGACGCGTGAATGACTGTGAAGACAGGGGAACAGAAATCCCTCGGTCAGAAGCAGACATAGGAAAGCAAGTGCAAAACAATGAAAACATTGCTGTGGAATCCTGGGTAAGACAAGGCATGAAAGACTAGGATTCGAAAGAGTCCCAGATGGAAAAGCAAGAGATAAAGAAACAAAAAATGTCTGAAAAGTCATCTGTAGAAACATCAGACTGAAACTAGCTGAAAGCTAAGAAAGAATCATCTATGCGAATTCAGGAAGTACACAGCGTCCAAACGAGGTGGAATCCCAATAGACCTACCAGCAGCTGTAGGATTCAAATCAACAAAGTTCATGAGCATCCCAGTGATTTAAAACGCGCCTGGAAAAAATCACCATAGTCACAAGAGAACCTCCAGAGGGGTTTCAGCTGATATCTCGGGCAGCAATATTGCAGGACAGGGAGGAGTGCCAGGACATAGACCATAACCTGAATGGCAAAATGCTGCCATCTCGGGTAGCCTATGCCACATGACCGCCATTTCTAATAACGGCAGAGCAAGAGATTTCCACAGACCGGCAAATCTTAAAAGAATTCAGCAGTTCGAAACTTATCCTACAAGAAAGGATGAGAATTCTCCCCTGAATAGAAATGCAGCAAGATGAAATGGAAAGAAGAAAACCAGTATTGGAAATGCAAGAAGAGCATGAGTGGCAAAGAAGAAACTAGAAGAAGGCAAGGAGGACATCCAAACCCTAAAGATGGGAGAGGGAAGCAGGAAATCCTAGGTGATTGGAAGCACTATCTTAAGTGAATCAGCTTATGTGACTCTCTGTTGGAAGCGAACTGAGAGGTGCATGGCCTGACGTGTTTGCAAAACAAACGAGAAGCAGACCAACAAAGAATCAAACAAACAAAAAAGCACCAAAAGGGTACGTTTGGCTGACATATAACAAGGGAACCATGATTATTCAAAAGAAAATACCCAAGGTGATGTCAAGGATGTTTCAGCACCCATTGAGCCAGTTTCGCGGCTTCAGTGTACTCAGCACACTTGTATTCGGAAATCAGAGGCGTGCATTTATATTCGTAAATATTGATTGATATGAGCAAATCGTGACCTACCCCAAATGCCGATTTGGAATCAAATGGATTCCTAGTCCGTGATATAGACTTGCAAGTCTTCCAACAGGATGAATGAATGCCATATTCTACCCTACGTCGAGAAGAAATGGCATAAGCCTATAACAAAGACAAGTAGCTCTGCAAAAGTGTACTAAGAGCAAAAGAGACAGACAGTAAAGTGCACATTGGGGTTGGATTCATTCCTAGGAATTTCAGCCCCCATGAAACCAATGGATCCATGTCCTGAGAGTGCGGGGGCTTCAGCAGAAATCGACCGACAGATATGTATTCCGGGTGTCTGGATATTACAGGAACATAAGTTTCCTTTAGTGGGTCTCTGTGTACTGTGAACGGTTAGAAAGTTTAAAGACGTGTGAAATAAATCAACTGAAAATGGACACACTTCCCTCCGTTGGTACTGTGCATACAGATCTGAAGAGAAGGAGAGAGGGAAGAACAAAGGCCCATGGGACGCTAGTGGGTAGAATCACATTTACCTTAGGAACCGCTCGTCGGATGCAGCCCCTCCCCCAACACTGACAAGATGCAGCAGCCATTGGGGATGGCAGTTAGCGGTTGGATTCCAGGTGGAATGTTGGTGTGTACCGCGAGGCTTGTTGTGGCTGGTGGATCCTAGGCAACCGGGCAGAGTTCTGTGGGTGGATCAGTGTGATGGAGGGGCTGCCGCCCTCTGTGGAGCTTGGCTTAGCTCTTTGTTCCGGGAAGCTGTGTCAGTTCGAGATACTGCTGCTGCCCAAAGACCTGAGTTCACGGGTCAGTTTCCAGAACCTGAAAGGGCAGACAGTGGAAGATCTGCCTGTCATCAGCTTACTGGTGAGGCTCCGAGGTACTTTCAGGCTTGCCCAGTCCTGTTGAAGTCGACTTTATGGGAGACACGAAGAGAAGCTGGCCGAAAAGCTGGCTGCACGGATTGAGGAGAGATGCGAACACACTGATGAGAGATGTTGTGCTACAGTGGAGAATACTGGCCTGGAGACAGCTGTAGAGGATACCAGGCTCCAAAGGCTTTCATGAGACATATTGAACCTCGCTGACACTGGCAGAAACATACGGAGTGAAAACGTGGACTTGAGGAAGTTCCTCAATTCTCTGCTCCAAGAACGGCTCCAAGATCCCTGACGTCTAAAAGAGAAGAGATGGCAGAGGTGATCGAAACGCTGAAGTTCTTGGAAGAGGTCTTGAGAATCCACACATCCCAAGGGGCATTTCCAAGCCATTCATACCAAAGTGCAGCAAGCCCAGGTAAGCCTTTTCCCAGGTTTGGGCCTAGCTATCAAGCACTTGCTCTTCCCTCCCCTCCACTCAGGCATCCATTTTGAAGGATCACTACCTGAGCTGCTATGAAGCCAGCACGAGAAGAGCAAGCCCCTCCTACAATAAGAGCTCCTCCAGCTTCACACTCTGTGAACATCAGTGAACACCTTAAAGGTCAAATAGTCTCAACTGCAATAGATAGGAATTGAATACTTTGCTCACACAAAGAAACGATAGCCTTCTGCTAGATTCAGCAAATGCTGGGTTTATGCCTTCTCTGGGGTGAATGGAGTGTGGTAAGTGAGGGGAATCTTTGACTGAACTTGAATATGTACTAGGCCTCCATTTTTCAAGACATTATAGGTAAATATTAAAAGTCAGATAGGGAACTGAACTGTAAAAGTCGCCAATGACATTAAAGATACAGATTATGAGGACTGTCTTTCAGGTGATTCAAGCCCCCGGGAGCTCTATAGCATGGGGGTTGCAGACTTGGTTGCGTTAAATTGCTTTACCCAACATGATCGGATGATTAAGCGTTCTCATCACTGATAGAAGAACACCTGGCTCTCAGTAGACTAGCATGGCTGCAGCAGGGTTCTCATAGCTACAATGCTTCTAGGTGATTTTGCATTCAAACCTAAATGTATATATTTGGTTTGTTTTCTCTTGTATTTTCCGAGAGAGGGATGTTACCCCTTGAAATGCCATCATTGGCCAGTAGGTGTCATTGGGAGTAAAGGGCACCACATGCACAAGTGAATCCAAGGTTCGGGGTTATTTCATGTTTCCAATAGATATTTCATGGCTCCTGTTGGTTTCGGAGGCTTCAACAGGAAAGAGTTGACATGACCCCTTTAACAGTTTGGACTGCTACTTTGAATTCTATCTGTCTATGTTTTCCTTACAGCTGACAAAATGTTACCAAAATTGACAATTCTGGTTTCTAGGTCCATTTAGTACGTTTCAAAACTATCTTCATTTTCGTATAACTCCCAAAACATGTAAATCAATTCTATTAAAAATTTTAAAGACTGCAAATGAGATATCAACACAATGTTAAAACTAGTGTTCGGACAATCCCTCCCACCACGGCTGTATAGAAACAAAGAGCTAAACAAAAATCACATTTCTGTGAAATGTATCTGGAAAGTGTTGATTCATCGATGCCCAGGTGACAGAGAAGCAGTGCAACGGGCGAGCACACGCTCCCATGTACAAAGCAATCGAAACATCCACTCACACAGCCCTTGGCACAGGACACTTGCCGAAGAGAGGTCTGCTACTTCCAAGGACAGGATGAGGCCTCAGAACCCCTGGAAACAGGAGAAGGCAAAGCAGGGAATGGAAACCAGTGCAGGGTCTGACCCCTGGTGATGGAACAGCAAAGGTGAAACTCTCTTTAACATGGACGCACACTCTCAAGCGGACAGGAGACATGGGATTGAAGGTGATGCGCTGAGTGTTAGAAGAGTGCACAGCAGATGCTTGGCTGACAGAACTCCAAGAAACCAGCGCAAAATATCCCCACAGTTGATTCTGAGACCAAGATCTGAGCTGCCAAATTTGAGGTAGCAGAGGCAGCGGTCAGTGAGGGATAGGGATACGGATGATGGCACACGCTGAGTCTCAGGGATCTGGAGTGCGTTGTGGGATGTGGTGGGTCCTATCATGAGAGCAAACCGACACGTGACCCCAATGAGAATGCAACCACACTGGCGCGCGCGGTTGAGATTACCGATATGTCCCATGGCCACACCCAGTGCATCTGCAGGACCAGAGACCAATTGGACATTTTGCCAATAGAGCACATGTGGGGCTGAATCAGAGATATCGTGCATCGGGTCTGAGGGATCCAGGGGGCCTTGGGTTGGAAATCAGAATGAAAAGCCTTAGGATCTTCTTCATTCATAACCTGGGCTAGGATTATGGATTTGTTTGAGGCACAGGATGCACAACAACTCTGTGGTTGCCTCCGTGCACCCATGCCACAGGGATGAGAGGACAAGGAAGAGTGATCCAAGTCCACCGCGTGAGAAGATGAAGTATTTCCTCCAGCATTATCTCCCAAAAGCAGATGCGACGTTTTGAATGGCACAGGCACGGAACTGCACCGAGGACACCAAGATCAGTCTGCGGGATCTTTCCAGCAGGCCCTGAAGTGTGACATCCATACATATGATTCCACAGGTGTTTCTGTAGACAGCGAAGTTCTGGGAAGAACTGGTTTCATTGGGACATTCCCGTGGCATTATAAAGCACAAGCGCACTCTCAGTTTGCTGTTTTGGAATCACTCCAAAATGACATAGAGCAGAATGCAGAGCTGAGAGCCTTTAGAACCTTCATTTCCACCAGAGGATGTGCCCTGGGAACATTCAGATTTGTGAGATAAGCGTAATGAAAATGAGGTTATGCTAATCGAAATAGTATGGGGTGTTCATCACAACAAAGGCAACACAAGCAATTGGAGAAATACCAGACAACGCACTCAGGAACAGGACATGGCATCAATGTCTAGCAGAAATTGTCCTCGCAGAAATCCCATGGAATTGCGTAGAGCCAAGTGTCTAAAATTTCTCTCAACAAAACCCTAGAAGTCTACATTAGATACCTGAAATTACCTGACCAGTAGAGATGAAGAAGTACAGTAAAAGAAACAGGAAGTACCATTTTCAATTCCAATGAGGTTGAAGGCCCAAAAGATAAGCTTTCAAACAACTAGACTGCAAAACGCTATCCAGAGCAAGTATTGAAAACGGAGGTGAGGGAAACACTGAAGAACAACAGTGTCTCAGAATCACAAAAGGCAGAATACCAGAAAAGGGGAAGAGAAAGCCTTAAGACGAGCCAAATAATATCAGAAAACTCAGTGGATGAGATAATATCAGGGCTAAAATTCAGTCCTAAGCAGACTAGACAATGCGGAGGGACGCGTGAATGACTGTGAAGACAGGGGAACAGAAATCCCTCGGTCAGAAGCAGACATAGGAAAGCAAGTGCAAAACAATGAAAACATTGCTGTGGAATCCTGGGTAAGACAAGGCATGAAAGACTAGGATTCGAAAGAGTCCCAGATGGAAAAGCAAGAGATAAAGAAACAAAAAATGTCTGAAAAGTCATCTGTAGAAACATCAGACTGAAACTAGCTGAAAGCTAAGAAAGAATCATCTATGCGAATTCAGGAAGTACACAGCGTCCAAACGAGGTGGAATCCCAATAGACCTACCAGCAGCTGTAGGATTCAAATCAACAAAGTTCATGAGCATCCCAGTGATTTAAAACGCGCCTGGAAAAAATCACCATAGTCACAAGAGAACCTCCAGAGGGGTTTCAGCTGATATCTCGGGCAGCAATATTGCAGGACAGGGAGGAGTGCCAGGACATAGACCATAACCTGAATGGCAAAATGCTGCCATCTCGGGTAGCCTATGCCACATGACCGCCATTTCTAATAACGGCAGAGCAAGAGATTTCCACAGACCGGCAAATCTTAAAAGAATTCAGCAGTTCGAAACTTATCCTACAAGAAAGGATGAGAATTCTCCCCTGAATAGAAATGCAGCAAGATGAAATGGAAAGAAGAAAACCAGTATTGGAAATGCAAGAAGAGCATGAGTGGCAAAGAAGAAACTAGAAGAAGGCAAGGAGGACATCCAAACCCTAAAGATGGGAGAGGGAAGCAGGAAATCCTAGGTGATTGGAAGCACTATCTTAAGTGAATCAGCTTATGTGACTCTCTGTTGGAAGCGAACTGAGAGGTGCATGGCCTGACGTGTTTGCAAAACAAACGAGAAGCAGACCAACAAAGAATCAAACAAACAAAAAAGCACCAAAAGGGTACGTTTGGCTGACATATAACAAGGGAACCATGATTATTCAAAAGAAAATACCCAAGGTGATGTCAAGGATGTTTCAGCACCCATTGAGCCAGTTTCGCGGCTTCAGTGTACTCAGCACACTTGTATTCGGAAATCAGAGGCGTGCATTTATATTCGTAAATATTGATTGATATGAGCAAATCGTGACCTACCCCAAATGCCGATTTGGAATCAAATGGATTCCTAGTCCGTGATATAGACTTGCAAGTCTTCCAACAGGATGAATGAATGCCATATTCTACCCTACGTCGAGAAGAAATGGCATAAGCCTATAACAAAGACAAGTAGCTCTGCAAAAGTGTACTAAGAGCAAAAGAGACAGACAGTAAAGTGCACATTGGGGTTGGATTCATTCCTAGGAATTTCAGCCCCCATGAAACCAATGGATCCATGTCCTGAGAGTGCGGGGGCTTCAGCAGAAATCGACCGACAGATATGTATTCCGGGTGTCTGGATATTACAGGAACATAAGTTTCCTTTAGTGGGTCTCTGTGTACTGTGAACGGTTAGAAAGTTTAAAGACGTGTGAAATAAATCAACTGAAAATGGACACACTTCCCTCCGTTGGTACTGTGCATACAGATCTGAAGAGAAGGAGAGAGGGAAGAACAAAGGCCCATGGGACGCTAGTGGGTAGAATCACATTTACCTTAGGAACCGCTCGTCGGATGCAGCCCCTCCCCCAACACTGACAAGATGCAGCAGCCATTGGGGATGGCAGTTAGCGGTTGGATTCCAGGTGGAATGTTGGTGTGTACCGCGAGGCTTGTTGTGGCTGGTGGATCCTAGGCAACCGGGCAGAGTTCTGTGGGTGGATCAGTGTGATGGAGGGGCTGCCGCCCTCTGTGGAGCTTGGCTTAGCTCTTTGTTCCGGGAAGCTGTGTCAGTTCGAGATACTGCTGCTGCCCAAAGACCTGAGTTCACGGGTCAGTTTCCAGAACCTGAAAGGGCAGACAGTGGAAGATCTGCCTGTCATCAGCTTACTGGTGAGGCTCCGAGGTACTTTCAGGCTTGCCCAGTCCTGTTGAAGTCGACTTTATGGGAGACACGAAGAGAAGCTGGCCGAAAAGCTGGCTGCACGGATTGAGGAGAGATGCGAACACACTGATGAGAGATGTTGTGCTACAGTGGAGAATACTGGCCTGGAGACAGCTGTAGAGGATACCAGGCTCCAAAGGCTTTCATGAGACATATTGAACCTCGCTGACACTGGCAGAAACATACGGAGTGAAAACGTGGACTTGAGGAAGTTCCTCAATTCTCTGCTCCAAGAACGGCTCCAAGATCCCTGACGTCTAAAAGAGAAGAGATGGCAGAGGTGATCGAAACGCTGAAGTTCTTGGAAGAGGTCTTGAGAATCCACACATCCCAAGGGGCATTTCCAAGCCATTCATACCAAAGTGCAGCAAGCCCAGGTAAGCCTTTTCCCAGGTTTGGGCCTAGCTATCAAGCACTTGCTCTTCCCTCCCCTCCACTCAGGCATCCATTTTGAAGGATCACTACCTGAGCTGCTATGAAGCCAGCACGAGAAGAGCAAGCCCCTCCTACAATAAGAGCTCCTCCAGCTTCACACTCTGTGAACATCAGTGAACACCTTAAAGGTCAAATAGTCTCAACTGCAATAGATAGGAATTGAATACTTTGCTCACACAAAGAAACGATAGCCTTCTGCTAGATTCAGCAAATGCTGGGTTTATGCCTTCTCTGGGGTGAATGGAGTGTGGTAAGTGAGGGGAATCTTTGACTGAACTTGAATATGTATTAGGCCTCCATTTTTCAAGACATTATAGGTAAATATTAAAAGTCAGATAGGGAACTGAACTATAAAAGTCGCCAATGACATTAAAGATACAGATTATGAGGACTGTCTTTCAGGTGATTCAAGCCCCCGGGAGCTCTATAGCATGGGGGTTGCAGACTTGGTTGCGTTAAATTGCTTTACCCAACATGATCGGATGATTAAGCGTTCTCATCACTGATAGAAGAACACCTGGCTCTCAGTAGACTAGCATGGCTGCAGCAGGGTTCTCATAGCTACAATGCTTCTAGGTGATTTTGCATTCAAACCTAAATGTATATATTTGGTTTGTTTTCTCTTGTATTTTCCGAGAGAGGGATGTTACCCCTTGAAATGCCATCATTGGCCAGTAGGTGTCATTGGGAGTAAAGGGCACCACATGCACAAGTGAATCCAAGGTTCGGGGTTATTTCATGTTTCCAATAGATATTTCATGGCTCCTGTTGGTTTCGGAGGCTTCAACAGGAAAGAGTTGACATGATCCCTTTAACAGTTTGGACTGCTACTTTGAATTCTATCTGTCTATGTTTTCCTTACAGCTGACAAAATGTTACCGAAATTGACAATTCTGGTTTCTAGGTCCATTTAGTACGTTTCAAAACTATCTTCATTTTCGTATAACTCCCAAAACATGTAAATCAATTCTATTAAAAATTTTAAAGACTGCAAATGAGATATCAACACAATGTTAAAACTAGTGTTCGGACAATCCCTCCCACCACGGCTGTATAGAAACAAAGAGCTAAACAAAAATCACATTTCTGTGAAATGTATCTGGAAAGTGTTGATTCATCGATGCCCAGGTGACAGAGAAGCAGTGCAACGGGCGAGCACACGCTCCCATGTACAAAGCAATCGAAACATCCACTCACACAGCCCTTGGCACAGGACACTTGCCGAAGAGAGGTCTGCTACTTCCAAGGACAGGATGAGGCCTCAGAACCCCTGGAAACAGGAGAAGGCAAAGCAGGGAATGGAAACCAGTGCAGGGTCTGACCCCTGGTGATGGAGCAGCAAAGGTGAAACTCTCTTTAACATGGACGCACACTCTCAAGCGGACAGGAGACATGGGATTGAAGGTGATGCGCTGAGTGTTAGAAGAGTGCACAGCAGATGCTTGGCTGACAGAACTCCAAGAAACCAGCGCAAAATATCCCCACAGTTGATTCTGAGACCAAGATCTGAGCTGCCAAATTTGAGGTAGCAGAGGCAGCGGTCAGTGAGGGATAGGGATACGGATGATGGCACACGCTGAGTCTCAGGGATCTGGAGTGCGTTGTGGGATGTGGTGGGTCCTATCATGAGAGCAAACCGACACGTGACCCCAATGAGAATGCAACCACACTGGCGCGCGCGGTTGAGATTACCGATATGTCCCATGGCCACACCCAGTGCATCTGCAGGACCAGAGACCAATTGGACATTTTGCCAATAGAGCACATGTGGGGCTGAATCAGAGATATCGTGCATCGGGTCTGAGGGATCCAGGGGGCCTTGGGTTGGAAATCAGAATGAAAAGCCTTAGGATCTTCTTCATTCATAACCTGGGCTAGGATTATGGATTTGTTTGAGGCACAGGATGCACAACAACTCTGTGGTTGCCTCCGTGCACCCATGCCACAGGGATGAGAGGACAAGGAAGAGTGATCCAAGTCCACCGCGTGAGAAGATGAAGTATTTCCTCCAGCATTATCTCCCAAAAGCAGATGCGACGTTTTGAATGGCACAGGCACGGAACTGCACCGAGGACACCAAGATCAGTCTGCGGGATCTTTCCAGCAGGCCCTGAAGTGTGACATCCATACATATGATTCCACAGGTGTTTCTGTAGACAGCGAAGTTCTGGGAAGAACTGGTTTCATTGGGACATTCCCGTGGCATTATAAAGCACAAGCGCACTCTCAGTTTGCTGTTTTGGAATCACTCCAAAATGACATAGAGCAGAATGCAGAGCTGAGAGCCTTTAGAAGCTTCATTTCCACCAGAGGATGTGCCCTGGGAACATTCAGATTTGTGAGATAAGCGTAATGAAAATGAGGTTATGCTAATCGAAATAGTATGGGGTGTTCATCACAACAAAGGCAACACAAGCAATTGGAGAAATACCAGACAACACACTCAGGAACAGGACATGGCATCAATGTCTAGCAGAAATTGTCCTCGCAGAAATCCCATGGAATTGCGTAGAGCCAAGTGTCTAAAATTTCTCTCAACAAAACCCTAGAAGTCTACATTAGATACCTGAAATTACCTGACCAGTAGAGATGAAGAAGTACAGTAAAAGAAACAGGAAGTACCATTTTCAATTCCAATGAGGTTGAAGGCCCAAAAGATAAGCTTTCAAACAACTAGACTGCAAAACGCTATCCAGAGCAAGTATTGAAAACGGAGGTGAGGGAAACACTGAAGAACAACAGTGTCTCAGAATCACAAAAGGCAGAATACCAGAAAAGGGGAAGAGAAAGCCTTAAGACGAGCCAAATAATATCAGAAAACTCAGTGGATGAGATAATATCAGGGCTAAAATTCAGTCCTAAGCAGACTAGACAATGCGGAGGGACGCGTGAATGACTGTGAAGACAGGGGAACAGAAATCCCTCGGTCAGAAGCAGACATAGGAAAGCAAGTGCAAAACAATGAAAACATTGCTGTGGAATCCTGGGTAAGACAAGGCATGAAAGACTAGGATTCGAAAGAGTCCCAGATGGAAAAGCAAGAGATAAAGAAACAAAAAATGTCTGAAAAGTCATCTGTAGAAACATCAGACTGAAACTAGCTGAAAGCTAAGAAAGAATCATCTATGCGAATTCAGGAAGTACACAGCGTCCAAACGAGGTGGAATCCCAATAGACCTACCAGCAGCTGTAGGATTCAAATCAACAAAGTTCATGAGCATCCCAGTGATTTAAAACGCGCCTGGAAAAAATCACCATAGTCACAAGAGAACCTCCAGAGGGGTTTCAGCTGATATCTCGGGCAGCAATATTGCAGGACAGGGAGGAGTGCCAGGACATAGACCATAACCTGAATGGCAAAATGCTGCCATCTCGGGTAGCCTATGCCACATGACCGCCATTTCTAATAACGGCAGAGCAAGAGATTTCCACAGACCGGCAAATCTTAAAAGAATTCAGCAGTTCGAAACTTATCCTACAAGAAAGGATGAGAATTCTCCCCTGAATAGAAATGCAGCAAGATGAAATGGAAAGAAGAAAACCAGTATTGGAAATGCAAGAAGAGCATGAGTGGCAAAGAAGAAACTAGAAGAAGGCAAGGAGGACATCCAAACCCTAAAGATGGGAGAGGGAAGCAGGAAATCCTAGGTGATTGGAAGCACTATCTTAAGTGAATCAGCTTATGTGACTCTCTGTTGGAAGCGAACTGAGAGGTGCATGGCCTGACGTGTTTGCAAAACAAACGAGAAGCAGACCAACAAAGAATCAAACAAACAAAAAAGCACCAAAAGGGTACGTTTGGCTGACATATAACAAGGGAACCATGATTATTCAAAAGAAAATACCCAAGGTGATGTCAAGGATGTTTCAGCACCCATTGAGCCAGTTTCGCGGCTTCAGTGTACTCAGCACACTTGTATTCGGAAATCAGAGGCGTGCATTTATATTCGTAAATATTGATTGATATGAGCAAATCGTGACCTACCCCAAATGCCGATTTGGAATCAAATGGATTCCTAGTCCGTGATATAGACTTGCAAGTCTTCCAACAGGATGAATGAATGCCATATTCTACCCTACGTCGAGAAGAAATGGCATAAGCCTATAACAAAGACAAGTAGCTCTGCAAAAGTGTACTAAGAGCAAAAGAGACAGACAGTAAAGTGCACATTGGGGTTGGATTCATTCCTAGGAATTTCAGCCCCCATGAAACCAATGGATCCATGTCCTGAGAGTGCGGGGGCTTCAGCAGAAATCGACCGACAGATATGTATTCCGGGTGTCTGGATATTACAGGAACATAAGTTTCCTTTAGTGGGTCTCTGTGTACTGTGAACGGTTAGAAAGTTTAAAGACGTGTGAAATAAATCAACTGAAAATGGACACACTTCCCTCCGTTGGTACTGTGCATACAGATCTGAAGAGAAGGAGAGAGGGAAGAACAAAGGCCCATGGGACGCTAGTGGGTAGAATCACATTTACCTTAGGAACCGCTCGTCGGATGCAGCCCCTCCCCCAACACTGACAAGATGCAGCAGCCATTGGGAATGGCAGTTAGCGGTTGGATTCCAGGTGGAATGTTGGTGTGTACCGCGAGGCTTGTTGTGGCTGGTGGATCCTAGGCAACCGGGCAGAGTTCTGTGGGTGGATCAGTGTGATGGAGGGGCTGCCGCCCTCTGTGGAGCTTGGCTTAGCTCTTTGTTCCGGGAAGCTGTGTCAGTTCGAGATACTGCTGCTGCCCAAAGACCTGAGTTCACGGGTCAGTTTCCAGAACCTGAAAGGGCAGACAGTGGAAGATCTGCCTGTCATCAGCTTACTGGTGAGGCTCCGAGGTACTTTCAGGCTTGCCCAGTCCTGTTGAAGTCGACTTTATGGGAGACACGAAGAGAAGCTGGCCGAAAAGCTGGCTGCACCGATTGAGGAGAGATGCGAACACACTGATGAGAGATGTTGTGCTACAGTGGAGAATACTGGCCTGGAGACAGCTGTAGAGGATACCAGGCTCCAAAGGCTTTCATGAGACATATTGAACCTCGCTGACACTGGCAAAAACATGCGGAGTGCCAACGTGGACTTGAGGAAGTTCCTCAATTCTCTGCTCCAAGAACGGCTCCAAGATCCCTGACGTCTAAAAGAGAAGAGATGGCAGAGGTGATTGAAACGCTGAAGTTCTTGGAAGAGGTCTTGAGAATCCACACATCCCCAATGGCATTTCCAAGCCATTCATACCAAAGTGCAGCAAGCCCAGGTAAGCCTTTTCCCAGGTTTGGGCCTAGCTATCAAGCACTTGCTCTTCCCTCCCCTCCACTCAGGCATCCATTTTGAAGGATCACTACCTGAGCTGCTATGAAGCCAGCACGAGAAGAGCAAGCCCCTCCTACAATAAGAGTTCCTCCAGCTTCACACTCTGTGAACATCAGTGAACACCTTAAAGGTCAAATAGTCTCAACTGCAAAAGATAGGAATTGAATACTTTGCTCACACAAAGAAACGATAGCCTTCTGCTAGATTCAGCAAATGCTGGGTTTATGCCTTCTCTGGGGTGAATGGAGTGTGGTAAGTGAGGGGAATCTTTGACTGAACTTGAATATATATTAGGCCTCCATTTTTCAAGACATTATAGGTAAATATTAAAAGTCAGATAGGGAACTGAACTGTAAAAGTCGCCAATGACATTAAAGATACAGATAATGAGGACTGTCTTTCAGTTGATTCAAGCCCACGGGAGCTCTATAGCATGGGGGTTGCAGACTTGGTTGCGTTAAATTGCTTTACCCAACATGATCGGATGATTAAGCGTTCTCATCACTGATAGAAGAACACCTGGCTCTCAGTAGACTAGCATGGCTGCAGCAGGGTTCTCATAGCTACAATGCTTCTAGGTGATTTTGCATTCAAACCTAAATGTATATATTTGGTTTGTTTTCTCTTGTATTTTCCGAGAGAGGGATGTTACCCCTTGAAATGCCATCATTGGCCAGTAGGTGTCATTGGGAGTAAAGGGCACCACATGCACAAGTGAATCCAAGGTTCGGGGTTATTTCATGTTTCCAATAGATATTTCATGGTTCCTGTTGGTTTCGGAGGCTTCAACAGGAAAGAGTTGACATGACCCCTTTAACACTTTGGACTGCTACTTTGCATTCTATCTGTCTATGTTTTCCTTACAGCTGACAAAATGTTACCGAAATTGACAATTCTGGTTTCTAGGTCCATTTAGTACGTTTCAAAACTATCTTCATTTTCGTATAACTCCCAAAACATGTAAATCAATTCTATTAAACATTTTAAAGACTGCAAATGAGATATCAACACAATGTTAAAACTAGTGTTCGGACAATCCCTCCCACCACGGCTGTATAGAAACAAAGAGCTAAACAAAAATCACATTTCTGTGAAATGTATCTGGAAAGTGTTGATTCATCGATGCCCAGGTGGCAGAGAAGCAGTGCAACGGGCGAGCACACGCTCCCATGTACAAAGCAATGGAAACATCCACTCACACAGCCCTTGGCACAGGACACTTGCCGAAGGGAGGTCTGCTACTTCCAAGGACAGGATGAGGCCTCAGAACCCCTGGAAACAGGAGAAGGCAAAGCAGGGAATGGAAACCAGTGCAGGGTCTGACCCCTGGTGATGGAGCAGCAAAGGTGAAACTCTCTTTAACATGGACGCACACTCTCAAGCGGACAGGAGACATGGGATTGAAGGTGATGCGCTGAGTGTTAGAACAGTGCCCAGCAGATGCTTGGCTGACAGAACTCCAACAAACCAGCGCAAAATATCCCCACAGTTGATTCTGAGACCAAGATCTGAGCTGCCAAATTTGAGGTAGCAGAGGCAGCGGTCAGTGACGGATAGGGCTACGGATGTTGGCACACGCTGAGTCTCAGGGATCTGGAGTGCGTTGTGGGATGTGGTGGGTCCTATCATGAGAGCAAACCGACACGTGACCCCAATGAGAATGCAACCACACTGGCGCGCGCGGTTGAGATTACCAATATGTCCCATGGCCACACCCAGTGCATCTGCAGGACCAGAGACCAATTGGACATTTTGCCAATAGAGCACATGTGGGGCTGAATCAGAGATATCGTGCATCGGGTCTGAGGGATCCAGGGGGCCTTGGGTTGGAAATCAGAATGAAAAGCCTTAGGATCTTCTTCATTCATAACCTGGGCTAGGTTTATGGATTTGTTTGAGGCACAGGATGCACAACAACTCTGTGGTTGCCTCCGTGCACCCATGCCACAGGGATGAGAGGACAAGGAAGAGTGATCCAAGTCCACCGCGTGAGAAGATGAAGTATTTCCTCCAGCATTATCTCCCAAAAGCAGATGCGACGTTTTGAATGGCACAGGCACGGAACTGCACCGAGGACACCAAGATCAGTCTGCGGGATCTTTCCAGCAGGCCCTGAAGTGTGACATCCATACATATGATTCCACAGGTGTTTCTGTAGACAGCGAAGTTCTGGGAAGAACTGGTTTCATTGGGACATTCCCGTGGCATTATAAAGCACAAGCGCACTCTCAGTTTGCTGTTTTGGAATCACTCCAAAATGACATAGAGCAGAATGCAGAACTGAGAGCCTTTAGAACCTTCATTTCCACCAGAGGATGTGCCCTGGGAACATTCAGATTTGTGAGATAAGCGTAATGAAAATGAGGTTATGCTAATCGAAATAGTATGGGGTGTTCATCACAACAAAGGCAACAAAAGCAATTGGAGAAATACCAGACAACACACTCAGGAACAGGACATGGCATCAATGTCTAGCAGAAATTGTCCTCGCAGTAATCCCATGGAATTGCGTAGAGCCAAGTGTCTAAAATTTCTCTCAACAAAACCCTAGAAGTCTACATTAGATACCTGAAATTACCTGACCAGTAGAGATGAAGAAGTACAGTAAAAGAAACAGGAAGTACCATTTTCAATTCCAATGAGGTTGAAGGCCCAAAAGATAAGCTTTCAAACAACTAGACTGCAAAACGCTATCCAGAGCAAGTATTGAAAACGGAGGTGAGGGAAACACTGAAGAACAACAGTGTCTCAGAATCACAAAAGGCAGAATACCAGAAAAGGGGAAGAGAAAGCCTTAAGACGAGCCAAATAATATCAGAAAACTCAGTGGATGAGATAATATCAGGGCTAAAATTCAGTCCTAAGCAGACTAGATAATGCGGAGGGACGCGTGAATGACTGTGAATACAGGGGAACAGAAATCCCTCGGTCAGAAGCAGACATAGGAAAGCAAGTGCAAACCAATGAAAACATTGCTGTGGAATCCTGGGTAAGACAAGGCATGAAAAACTTGGATTCGGACCAGTCCCAGATGGAAAAGCAAGAGATAAAGAAACAAAAAATGTCTGAAAAGTCATCTGTAGAAAAATCAGGCTGAAACTAGCTGAAAGCCAAGAAAGAATCATCTATGCAAATTCAGGGAGTATACAGCGTCCAAAGGAGCTGAAATCCCAATAGACCTACCAGCAGCTGTATGATTCAAGCCAATAAAGTTCATGAGCATCAAAGTGATTTAAAATGTGCCTAGAGAAAAAACATAGTCACAAGAGAACCTCCAGGGAGTTTCAGCTGATATCTCGGCAGAAATTTTGCAAGACAGGGAGGCGTGCTAGGACATAGACCATATCCTGAAGGGCAAAATGTTGCCATCTAGGGTAGCCTATGCCACATGACCGCCATTTCTAATAACGGCAGAGATAGAGAATTCCACAGACCGACAAATCTTAAAAGAATTCTGCAGTTTGAAACTTATCCTAAAATAAAAGTTTAGAATTCTCCCCTGAATAGAAAAGCAGCAAGATGAAATGGAAAGAAGAAAACCAGTATTGGAAATGCAAGAAGAGCATGAGTGGTAAAGAAGAAACAAGGAGAAGGCAAGGAGGACATCAAAAACCTAAAAGTTGGAGAGGTAAGCATGAAATTGTAGGTAATTGGAAGCACTATCTTAAGTGAATCAGATTATTTGAGTCTCTGTTGGAAGCGAACGGATAGATGCATGGCCTGACATCTTTGCAAAACAAACGAGAAGCAGACCAACAAAGAATCAAACAAGCAAACAAGCACCAAAAGGGTACGTTTGGCTGACATATACCAAGGGAACCATGATTATTCAAAAGAAAATACTCAAAGTGATGTCAAGGATCATTCAGCACGCATCGGCCCAGAATAGCGTCTTGCGTGTACTCAGCACCCTTGTTTTCCGAAATCAGAGGTGTACATTTATATTCATAAATATTGATTCATAAAAGCATATGGTGACCTTCCCCAAATGCCGATTTGGAATCGAATGGATTCCTAATCCGTGATATAGACTTGCATGTCTTCCAATAGGATGAATGTATGCCATATTCTACCCTACGTCGAGAAGAAATGGCATAAGCCTATAACAAAGACAAGTAGCTCTGCAAAATTGTACTAAGGCAAAAGAGACAGACAGTAAAGTGCACATTGGAATTGGTTTCATTTGTAGGAATTTCAGCCCCCATGATATAAATGGATCCATGTCCTTAGAGTGTGGGTCTTTGAACAGAATACATCTGACTGATATGTATTTTGGGTGTATGGATATTACAGAAACCGAATTTTCCTTTAGTGGGTTCTCTTTGTACTGTGAACTGTTAGAACGTTTAAAGACGTGTGAAATCATAAACTATAAATGGACACACTTCCCTCCGTTGGTACTGTGCATACAGATCTGAGCAAAAGGAAAAGGGAAGAAAAAGCCCATGGGACGCTAGTGGATAGAATCACATTTTCCTTTGGAGCTACTTGTCTCATGCAGCCCCTCTCCCAACACTGACAAAATGCAGCCACCTTTGGGGATGGCAGTTGCCTGTTTAATTCCAGGTGGAATTTTGGTGTGTTCCACGAGGCTTGTTGTGGCCTGTGGATCCATGGTAACTGGGCAGAGCCCTGTGGGTGGATCAGTGTGATGGAGGGGCTACCGCCCTTTGTGGAGCTTCTCTTAGGTCTCTATTTTGGGAAGCTTTGTAAGTTCGAGATACTGCTTCTGCCCAATGGCTTGTGTTCACGGGTCAGTTTTCAGAAACTTAAAGAGCAGACAGTGAAAGTAATGCCTGTCATCAGCTCACTGGTGAGTCTCCGAGGTACTTTCAGAATTGCCCAGTCCTTTAGAATTTGACTTTATAGGAGACAGGAAGAGTATCTGGCAGAAAAGCTGTCTGCACGGATTGAGGAGAGATGCGAACACATTGATTAGAGTTGTTCTGCTACAATGAAGAATACTGTCATGGAGACAGTTGTAGAGAATACCAAGCTTGGAAGACATTCATGGACATATTGTGCCTCGTTGATACTATCAGTAACATGTGGAATGTGAACATGCACTTGAGGAATGTACTAAATTCTCTGCACCAAGTACGGGTCCAATATTGCTTCCGTCCAAAACAGAAGATAAGGTAGAAATTATAGAAGCTCTCATGTTCTTGGAAGATGTCTTGAAATTCCAAACGTCCCACAGGGCATTTAAAAACCACTCAGACGACCAAGAACCAAGCCCTGGTAAGCCTTTCCCCAGGGTTGTGCCTTGCTCTCAAGCACTTGCTTTTCCCTCCCCTTCACTCAGTTATCCATTTCAGAGAATCAGCCCTTGAACTGCATAGAAGCCAGTAGGAGCACAGGAAGCCCCTCCTAGAATCAGAGTTCCTCCACCTTCACATTCTGTGCACAACAGTGAACTCCTCCATGGTCAACTACTCTTGACTATAATAGGTTGGTCTGAATTCTTAGCTCACACTGTGAAATGATGACCTTCCCCCAGATTCAGATCATGCTGGGGTTTTATCTACTTTGGTGTGAAGGGTGTTTTGTAAGTGAGTGGATTCTTTGCCTGAATTGAATATTTATTTATCCTCAGTTTTTCAAAAAAGTATTTGTAACTATTATAATTCTGTTATTGAAATTAAGTGTAGTTGTTGGCATAGATATGTAGTGACACATTTTTTGTGGACCATCTTTTCCCTTCAGTCAAGTACCGGCTGCAGGATATAATGTGGTTGCCATATTTGTCGGGTTTGTGTTTCTCAACATAATTGGACGATTAAACATTCTCATCTTTCACAGAAGAGCACATGATTCTCAATAGCCTAGCAAAACTGCAGCAGTGTTCTCATATCTATAACGTCTCTAAGTGCTATTGAAACCAAGCCTATATAAAAATATATTGTTTGGGTTTCTTTGTGCTTTCCTAAATATTAATGTTGCCCCTTGTATCGCCAACATTGACCAGTATGTGCCATTATTAGGAAAGGGCACCACATGAACAATGGAAACCCATCGTTGTGGTTGTTAATGATTCTAAGAATTATTTCATTGTTTTTCTTAGTGTTGGAAGCACCAAGAAAAGTGTTGACCTGCCTCCTTCATGACTTTTGGCTGCTAATTTATAGTTTCTGTGTATTTTTCTTATTTGGGTATTTCAAGCTGATACCTAAATATGGCAACTCTGTCTTGTACTTAGATTTAGTATATTTCTAAAACTATCTTTATTTTGATACATTTCCCATAGTATGTAATTCAATTCTGTTAACTATTTGAAAGTCTGCAATGAAGGTATGTACACATTGTCAGACTTGGAATCTTCAAACACATCCTTCCACCATTGATATAGAGAAAAATAGCTAAACAAGGATCAAGTGTCTGTGAGTTATGTCTAAATTGTGTTAATTTATCCATGCCAAACTGGCAGAGTACCAGTGCAAACTTCGCTCACTCTCTCCCATGTATACAGCAAGATAAACATCCACTCTCCCGGCCCTTGGCTCAGGATCCCTGCTGAATAATGGCCAAACATCTCTTACTTCAAAAGTCAGAAAGAATTCTCACATAACCTGGAAAGAGTAGAAGGCAAAGTAGAGAATGGAAATCAGTACAGGTCCTGACCTTTGGTGAAGGAGCAGTAAAGGGGAAACTGTGTTTTACTGGGATGCACACTCTAAAGTGGACAGGTCATTTAAGATGGAAGACGATGTGCTGAGGGTTAAAACAGTGCATAGTGGACGTTTGATTGACATAACTGAAAGCAATAATCACAAAATTTCTCTGCAATTGATTCCCAGACCAATACTCCATCTGCCAATTTTGAGTTAGGAGTGCCTGTGGAATCTGTGTGTTAGGGGTGTGGCTGATGTCACAAATTTATTCCCAGGGGTTTGGAGATTGTTTTGGGCTGTGGTTGGTACTATCTAGAGAACAGATCTGCCTGGGTCCTCTCTTAATATTAAATCTGCTGGCATATGTGTTGTGGATTAGCTTAGTAACCCAGGGCCTTAGTCACAGCCTTTTCACATCCACAGTATAATTGCTCATTTTCTCCATAAAGGAGAAATGGTCTCAATCAGAGCCATCTTTATCCGGTTTCTAGAATCCAGGGCAATTTAGTGTTGAAATAAGATTCTATAGCCAAAAGATCTGCAACTTTCATAGGCAGGATTGAAATTTCTTATTGTCCAAAGCAGAGGTTTTTGAAATGCTCCATGCTTGCCTTTGAGTTCCCATGCCTTATTGACAAGAGTTTTTGGAGCAGAGATCTGCTGAAAAATAGGGGAATTTGAAGCCTTTCAATCAACCTTGCCTACCACATGCTAATGCAACTATAGTTGTGGTGCTGACCCAGTACTACACTAAGGACCCGATTGTGGCACTGCAGGATTGTTTCAGCAGGTTCTAATGTGTGACATCATTAGATTTGTTTCCACTTTTGTTTTTGCTTGGAGAGAACCTGAGGGAACCCATTATAAAATTTTGACTTTTCCGTGGCAACTGTAAGGACGAATGCACTTTCATGAGAGTGTATTGGAACCATTCCCTCTCCACATATCCAGCCTGCAGCCCAGAAACCATTTGGAAACCTCTATTCCAGCAAAAATTACTTGTCCCAGCACTGTCAGAGCTATGATAAACTTTTAACCAAAATGACACTCTGCTAACTTTACTAGAATAGGTTATATTCACCACAACAAAAACCACAGTAGCAATCATAGATATAACAGGCAACGGACACAGAAGGAATGCATGGCATCATTACATACCAAAAACAATCCTCACAGCATTAAAACTAAATGTGCACAGAAATGATTTCACTTACAAAAGCCGTTCAAGCCTATAATAGATAACTGATAATCCTTAACCCATAGCGATAGAGAGATATAATAAAGTTAAAAGAACTATTCCAAATTTTCAAAAGACAGGAGTCTCCTGAAAGAACATCCAATGTATTAGACCCCCAAAATTTACTAGAACATGACTTGAAAAGGGAGGACATAAAAACACTGAAGGAAATCTTGAGTCTATGAATACAAATGCAGGCTAGTATAAATGGAAAGAGAAACACTTTAGATGAGCCAAATATAATCAGAAAACTCAATGGTGAGAATAGCTAAGCTAAAGACAGTCCAAATCGGACTAGATAATGCACAGGAACAAATAAATGACTTAGAAAACAGGATAACTGCAATCACTCAGTCAGAACACGACATAGAAAAGCAGGTGAAAACCAATGCAAGCCATGCAACTGAAACCTGGGATAAGAGAAAACATACCAGTGTATGACTCATAGGGATCCCACATGGAAAAGAATAAAGACAAATGGTTTGAAAAGGTATTTGAAGAAATCAGACTGAAATTTTCTTAAACCAAATATAGAACCGGCTATCTCAACACAGCAAGCACAGAGCGTCCAAGCATAATGAACCCCAGTAGGCCTACAACAATATGTATTCTAATTTAAATGGCCAAAATTGATAATAAGGAAATGATTCTAAATGCACCAAAATAGAAACAAGTGCATTGCAAGAGAACTTTTTAATGTCTTCAGCTGATTTCTCAACAGATAGATTGGTATTTTTTTGTTCCCTCTTTCCTTTTGTGTTGATCTCTATTCCAAGAACTGATGAAAGGCAGATTCCTTCAGTCTAAACAAGATGAATGGGCAGAGATTCTAAAAGTGTTCAAGTTCTTGGACAAGGTCATCAGAATCAACACATCTCAAGGGGCTTTTTCAGACAATACAAGAGACCATGCACCAAGCCCTGTTTATCCTTTTCCCAGGAGTGGGCCAATGTATTAAGACTTGCTGTTCCTTCACACTCAACCAGCCATGCAGGTATAACCTCAGTCTGCTACTGCAGGAGAATTAGAGCCAGGTCCAATTTTACCAATACTGTAAGGAGAACCTGAGCCTGCTACTGCAGGATACGCAGAACTGTGTTCCATTTCACCAATCTTTCAAGGAGACCCTAAGCCTACTCCTGCAGGAGACTCAGAGCCGAATCACATTCCACCAGCTGTGTAGGAAGACCATCATGCCTTCACTTGCAATGGATCCAGGAATGTGTCCAATTACACTAGCCTTGTACGGACACCTTGAGCCTGTTCCTGCAGGAGAAACAGATCTCTGTCATATTCCACCATCCCTCCAGGAAGATGCAGGGCCTCCTCCTGCAGGAGACTCAGGAATTGGTCCAATTTCACCAGTCCTGCTGCAGGAAGACACTGAGCCAATTCCTGCAGGAGACCCAGGACTGGGTCCCATTCCATCAATCATGCACTAAGACCTTGAAGTGGGTCCAATTCCACTAGCCTTGCTGGGTGACCCACAAGCCTGATCCTGCAGGAAAATTAGAGATATGTCATATTCCAGAAGCCCTGCAGGAAGACTGAAAGCCTGCTTCTGCAGGAGACCCAGGAATAGGTCCAAATATGCCAGCCTTGCTGGAAGAGCACAAACCTGATCCTGCAGGTGATACACAGTGAGGTACAATTCCAACAGCCCTGCAGGGATATCCTGAGGCCACTTCGGCAGGAAACACATGACTGGGTCACATTCCAATACCCCAGAAGGGAGACCATGAGCCTGCTACTCCAGGAAACTGAGAACTTCGTCCCATTCCACCAAACCTGCAGTCAAACACTAAGACTGCATCTGCAGAAAACACAGTGCGGGTCACGTAACACCAACCCCTGTAGTGAGACTACAAACCTGCTTCTGGGGGGGACCAAGCCATTCACAGAGAACATGAGCCAGCTCCTGCAGAAGAACAAGAGTTGTGTGACATTCTACCAGCTCTGCAGGTAATCCGTAGGCTTGTTCCTGCAGGAGACAGACATCCCAGTCCAATTCCATCAGCCTCTCCAGGGAGAACCCCAGCCTCCTCCTGCAGGAGAGACAGAACTAGATACCATTCCACCAACCCTGCATGGAAACACTGAGCTTGCTCCTGCAGCATAACCACAGCCAAGTCGTATTCCACAAACCCTGCAGGGAGACACTAAGCCTGCAATTGTATGAGACCCAGGACTGGGACCAATTCCAACAGCTCTCCAGGGAATTCCTCACCTGCTCCCATAGGAGACTAAAAGCCATCAGTTCTGGTGGGGTCCCTGAGCCTGCATCTGCAAAAGAACCACAGGGTGGAGTCACATTCCACCAGCCCTGCAAAGAGAACAGAACCTGCTACTGCAGGAGACACAGGACTAGGTCCCATTCCACCAACCTTGAAGGGATACCCTGAGCCTTGGACCAAGGAATGAGACAAATTCTGCTAACCTTCTAGGGAGACCATGAGCTTCTCCTGCAAGAGAACCAGAAATGGGTCATATTACAGTATTCTTCCAGGAAGAACCAAGGCCTGCTCCTGCAGGAGATGCAAGAACAGGCCCGATTCCACCAGCCTGAAGGCAGAGTCCAAATCTGTTCTGGCAGGTGACTTAGAGAAGGGGCCCATTCCACCAGCCCTACTGGGAGACTCTGAGCCTACTACTACAGGAGACCCAGGAATGGGTCCCACTAAACCAACCCTGAAGGGAGACACAGAATCTACACTTGCAGGAACCACAGAGCCAGGACACATTTCATCAGCCCTGAAGTGACCCCTGAGCTGGGTCCAATTACACTATCCTTGCAAGGAGACTCTGTGCCTACCCTGAAGCAGAACCAGTGATGGGTCATGTTCCAACAGCCCTGCAGGAAGACCTGGAGCTGCTTCTGCAGAAGACTCAGGACAGGGTCTGATTCCACCATCCCAGCAGTGAGAAAACTAGCCTGCTCCTGCAAGTGACCAAGGTCTGAGTCATATTCAACTAGCCATGTAGGAAGAACGTAAGCCTGCTGTTGCAGGAAACTCAGAACCATGTGCCATTCC
Organism: Vicugna pacos; assembly: GCF_048564905.1. NCBI lineage: Eukaryota > Metazoa > Chordata > Mammalia > Artiodactyla > Camelidae > Vicugna > Vicugna pacos. The sequence continues at coordinate 45,248,608 of NW_027328741.1, forward strand.
AGCAACACTGCAAGGAGACTCTGAGCCTGCCCCTGCAGGAAACAGAAACCCAGTCACATTCCACAAGCACTACAGGGATACCAGAGCCTGCACATGCAGGAGACACAGGCCTGGGACCAATTCTACCAACCCTGTGGAAAGACCCTGAATCAGCTCTACCATTAGACTAAGAGCCATGTCACATTCTAACAGCCCTGCAGGTAATTTATCAGCCTGCAACCTACACCTTCAAAAGACCCAAGAATTGGACCAATTCCAATGGCACTGCAGGGAGACCATGAGCCATGTCCAATTCCACTAGCCCTGCAGGAAGGCCCCGAGCCTACTCCTGCAGGAGAACCTGAGATTGGTCATGTTGCATCATGAGACTGCTCCTCCAGGAGACCCAGGAATATGTCCCATCCACCAGCCCTGCAGGGAAACCCTGAGACTGTCCCTTCAGGAGAACCACAACTAGGTCACATTTCACTAGCAATGCAGGGAGACTTAGAGCCTACACCTTCAAGACACCCAAGAATTGGAACAATTCCAGCAGCACTGCAGGGACACCATTAGCCAGGTCCAATTCCACTAGCCCTGCATGTAGACCCCGAGCATGCTCCTGTAGGAGACCCAGCACTGGGTCTCATTCCACAAGGCTTGCAGGGAGAAACTCTGCCTGTTTCTGCAAGAGACCAACAGCTGAGTCACATTTCAGCCCTGAAGGGAGACCCCAGTCCTGCACCTGCAAAGGACCTAAGACTGGAACAAAATCGACTAGCCCTGTAGGGGGACCCTGAGCCTGCTTCTGAAAGAGAATCAGAGATGGGTCATATTCCAACAACCCAGCAGGGACAGTCCAAGCCTGCTCCTGCAGGAGATATAGAGCAGGGTGAAATTGCAAAACCTTGCAGGGACACCCTGAATCTGCTGCTGCAGGAGAAAAATGATGGGGTCTCATTCCACAAGCCTTACAAGGATACCCTGAGCCTGGTCTTGCATGAGATCCTGAGCTGGCTCCTGCAGGAGACCCAGGACTGGGTCCCATTCTAACAGCCCTGCTGGGGAACCCGAGCCTGCACCTGCAAAACACACAGAACCGTGTCACATCCCACCAGCTCTGCAGACTGTAAGACTAGCCCTACAGGAGACCTAGAGACAGGTTACATTACCAGTCCTGCAGGGAGACCCTGAGCCTGATCTTGTAGCTCCCCCTGCACCTACACACATACTTCTATGAGACCCAGAGCCAATTCAGGCATAAACACCCCTACGGGCTGAGATGTCTCTGCAACCACCAACACTGTCATCTAATTCTAAGAATCAACCCACTCCCAGACCCGAACTTTACTTCCCTTCTCCTGGCATCATTTTTGTTTGTTTTTTCTGTCATTTCCTTGTTTTCTTTCACGTCATTTAGAGTACCATCTATTTTTATGTTTTAAGTTTACCATAATAAAATTTAGATGTTTTTCCATTTTAAATTGTGCAATTCAGGAGCATTAAGTGCATTCACAATGCTGAGTAACCATCGTCACTGTCTAGTTTCAGACTGTTTCTTTCCTCAAAATAAAACCTCGTATCCAAAGCACACATTCTCTTTTCTCCCTCCCCCAACCCCTGACAAGCCCTAATCCTCTTTCTCTCTGTGTGTCTTTCCCTACACTGGATGTTCCCTATCAATGAAATCATACAAAAGGTGGCTGTTTGTGTCTGCTCTCATATTTTAATAAGGGATTGGTGTTTTTATTTTTACTTGAAGTAGCATTTTGGTTATTTGAAAGGGAAATCCAGGTGGATTAAAGATGAGATGTACAAAATGAATATTTTTAGTAACTATGTGCATAATCTCGAGATAGGCACTGCTATTCTATGTGTGAAACCAGAGCAAGGAGGGAGATGCTTAGCTCTTCCTGTGGCAAAACATAACCTAACAAAATAAAAAATAATAATAATCAAAATCCATGAAAGACAAACCACAACATGGAAAAATCATTTTTCATAACCTAAAGTCAGAGAAAGGTTTCACATCCCTGTGGTCCAAAAATATTTTGAAACACTGTGTTCTAAACAGAAACAGAACAAACACATGCAATTCCAACAAGAGGCAATGCAGGTGGCCAGTGTATATTAGAGATGCTTGACCTCTCAAGTGAGGATGCACGAAGATGTTCACACTTCAGAGACAGCATTGGTCAACATCACACTGGCAGGCCTTTAGCCTGGTGACAACCAGCTCTAGTGACAACATGAGGAGGCAGAGGCCATAGTAGATCCCCTGGAGGGAAGAGTGAGCAGACTCTCCGCTCTGGGAGAACAGTGTGCAGGATGCATCACAGTTCCACAAGTGCACCACTTTCCGAGCAGTGCTGATGCTTAGTGTTGATCATACTAAAATTCTTGCACAATTTTTCAAAGATGTCTTTTCAAGGATGTTCATCACAGTCCTGGTTAAACTACTAGGGAAATGGAAGCAACATTAATGTTCATGGAGAGGGGGTGGGATTCATCAGTTCTGGTTCACATGGAGGAATGAATGTTGTGCAGCTGGAAAAATGAGTGCTAGGTCTTTACCTGATGTCAAGGAAGCCCTCAGTTTGGATGCCTGTTAATCCATCATCTACATCCCAGATGCCATCTCTATGACCACATATGTGTCAAATCATCATAGATGTAAATGAATCTTGTGGTGTGTGAGTGACAGAGGCAGAGAGAATGAGAGAGATAGAGACTGAGAGATGTTCACCAAACCATTAATGACGGTCACTTCTGGGAGTGGGATTTGCAAATCTCTGCACTTTTCCTTTAGGCAACATTTCAAGCGTTTATAATGAATCTATAGTGCTTTACTAATTCTAAGGTATTAAAAGCATATGTTACTTGAGATTCATTCATATTTCATCTATAGAATAAAGTTTATTATTTTTATTTTAAAATATCTGTTACAAGTACAATCAGCATTTATGAGAGTAAAATGATAAATTCTAAAGAATAAAGAATCAGATAAAGAACAAAATCTTTTGGTGATTCAGACACAGGCCAGCTAGTTGGCAGTAAATGGCAGGGTGGGACAGGTTTCTCCAGAAGGTTGTGTATGTTCTGAATCAGCATCCAATAGAGGCAAGGAAAAATTACAAGACATGTACGCTGAAAACTACAACAGCTTGTTAAGAGTAATTAAGAAAGACCTAGCCCTATTTTAAAATTTGAAGGAGCCAAAATGGCAGAGTAGACAGACTCACAGCTTGACCTCTCCCACTAATACACAAAGAATTACATCTACAAAAACATTGAATTGCACAGAAACCTCCTGAACTTTGGTAGAGTGTCTCTTATTTTGAAATACTGGAAGATTCTCACAAAATATGGTAAGGAATAAAAAGAGAAAAGAAAAATTCAGTGCAGGACTGATCCTGCAGGGAAAGAGTAGCATAGGAAGAAAGGCACCCTCACACTGGGACACAACCTCTCTAGCTGGGAGATCAGCTAGGAAAGAAGCAGAGCTTCCAAGGTTTGGAGGAGACAGTGGCAACTGCATGGCAGGCAGAACTGGGGAAAACTGACACAGAGGGTCCCTGTGATGACCAGCCCCAGACATGAGCTAGCAGGGATGAGCCAGAACTGGCTACTGGAGTCAGTGAAGAGCCCAGGCAGAGGGCGGGTCACACTGCAGAGAGGCAGCCTCAGGAAACTAGAGGGCAGTGTGAGCTCTGGCTGTGTGTGTGTGTGTGTGGAACAGAACAGACTGAAACTCTCATAAAAAAGCACCAATGTTGGTATAATGGGGGAGGAATGAAACACAGCTGTGCCAAAGTCACTTTCTCCACTTGGCTCCATTGTTGGTGTGTTCTCATGAGAAGAGAAATGGGGCTTGGTGATAGCCAACACTGCTGCACAAAGGCAGAGCTGAATGTTGACTCCATACCCTGTGCCATTGCAACTTCACAGGCGGGACTGAGATTTGTTTACAGCCCCAGGCAGAGAGGGTGGATTTGCTGTATCTGATAATTTTGGGGATCCACACCTCTGAGACTTACAGGCAGTAAGTGGAGTTCTGACTCAAGAAGGGTGGTCAGTGAGGGTATTTACAACAGGGTGGTGTATGGTTTCATATGTGGGTGCGGGATTGGGGTTTGAGCTGAACCTGTAGTGGACCACAAATTCATATGTGTGACTGCACACTTGCTAAGGCAGGTCCAAGGGACTGACACTGCTGGATCTGCATGATGTTTCCTGGGGCTCAGAACCTGAGGGGCACCAGAGTAGGTGGCTGACATCCCCATAGCTAAGGCAGGGATAAAGCCAACATCAACAAATAGTACTTTGTAAGTTTGCATAACAAGTGACAGGCAACACCACAGAGAGAACTCCCCAGTGAACATCTTCTGCCTATTTTTCTTCACAACTGAAGTGCTCCAACCCTGCCTACTACATATCACAGCTCAGAAACGGGTCTAGAAGAAATACATAGAGCCAGAGAAATATAAGTAAAATAAAGAAGCCAAGGAACCACTTTCAATTAAAAGAACAAGAGAAATCCCCCGAAAGAACAATCAGTAAAATAGACTTTGATAGTCTACTAGACTTCAAAAAGGGAATGATCAACTCACTGAAAGAACTAAAAGAGACTATCAATAAAGACAGAAAACTTTAAAAAGAAAACTTAAACTATAAAGAAGAGCTAGTTAAAAATAGAAAATTCAACTACAGGCAATCAAAAGAAGACTAGATAATGCAGAGGAATGAATAAATGACTTAGGAGACAAGATAAAAGAAATAACCCAAAAAGAACAGCAGACAGAAAAGTCAATAAAAACAAATTAAAGCAAGATAATATAAAGTGTGCCAGCCTATGCATAATGGTGAGTCCCAGAAGGAGAAGAAAGAGAAAGGGGGATTGAAAAGATAGTTAAAGAAATCATGACTGAAAACTTTCCAAACCTTAAGAAGGAAAGAATTATCCAAGTATAGGAGGCACACAGGGTCCCAAAAAAGGAGAATCCAAACAGACCTACACCAAGACATATTATAGTTAAAATGGTTAAAGTTAAATAAAATATTCTAAAGGCAGTGAGAGAAAAACAAAGTGTTTGTTACAACGGAGTCCCATAAGCTTTCAGCAGATTTCACTACCTAAAAACTTCTGGCCAGAAGGGAGTGGCAAGATATATTCAAAGTCCTGAATAAGAAAAGGCTGCAAACTAGGATATTCTATCTAGAAAGACTATCCTTTAGAACAGAAAGAAAGAATTTCACAGAGAAGCAAAAACTAAAAGAATTCAGCAGTACTAAATCTATGCTAAAAAAAAATTTGAAAGTTCTAATTTAATAAAAAATAAACAGGAAGCTATAGACATTAAGAAACCATAATTGGAAATGCGATAAATACAGTGAGTTGCAAGGGAAAACATGAGGATATAAATAAGTCAGTAAGTCAATAAAGAAAACAAGAAAGCAAACAAGAAAGAGAGAATAGCAAAATCATAAAAGGTGGAAGAGGAGAGCAAGAGAAATATATATTTTTTTCTCTTTTTTTTCTTTTTTCTCTTTGTCTTCTTTCTTTTTAGGATGCACTTGAGCCCACATGACTATCAACTAAAACCAAACAGATGAAGTAAGGGGTTACCATACTTGAATGACAAGATAACCACAAATCAGAAGTATATAATAGAGTCATAAAACCCAAAAAGAAACCAAGCTAATAGAAAAGGAATTTATCAAATCACAAAAATAAAAATAATTAAAAGAAAGAAACAAATAAATACCAAAATCAACTGGAAAACAAATTTCAAAATGGCTATAAACCCACATCTATAAAATAACTACTATAAATGTCAATGGACTAAATGTTCCAATCAAAAGAAAAAGAGTGAAGGAGGAGGAAAGAAGGTGGAGTAAAAAAGATGCTCAGAGCTCACCCTCTCCCACAAATTCACCAAGAGTGACATCCACAGACACACCCACCACCCAGAACACCTGCTGAACTTTGACAGAATATTGGCTTCTTCAAAAGATAAAATTTTCCACAAATCTGGTGGGAGAACAGGAGAAAAGAAGAAAAAGGAAAATAGTTCTGGACCATTCCAATGGGGAGGGAGCTGCAAAGGAGGAATAGCATTAATACACTGGGTCTCCCCAACTCCAATGGCGAGTTCAGCAGGATGGAGATGGAACCTCAGAGGCTCAGATCTGTATAGAATAGACTTTGACTGACAGAACTAAGTTAATTGGGCATAAAGGGTCCCAACGATCCCCAGCCCTAGACGCGAACCAGCAGGAGTGGGATGGGACAGGCTGTCTGAGTTGAGCAGAGGACTCGGGCTGACTCTACAGAGGAAACCTTGGGGGACTGCAATGTTCTGTGTGCCATGGCTTGGAGAGTATACAGAACAGCCTGGGTCCCCCATAAAATACAAAAAAAAAAAAAGGCAAAAAACACTGCTGGTGTGCCCTGGGGGGAAGGGGAGCCATAGTCTTTGTGTCCGCAGACCCACAGTACCATTATTGGAGACTTCTTGGGAGAAGAGAGTCAAGGCTCAGCTATAGCCACCATATTTTCTGGTGCATGGTTCCCAGGTAGAGGAGGGGTCAAAACCCGCATCTTTACCTAGGGGCTCCACAACCTCATAGGTGGGACTGAGATTTGTTTACAGTCCCAAGAAGAAGGGACCATTACACACTGATGCCTCTCTGAGTTGGCTCTTCTAAGACAAATGCACAAGAAGAAGTGTTCTGGAACAGAGCAGGGGTGAGGGCTAGTGCAGCAGTTTCCTCTGAGTCCACCTACAAAGCATGGACCTAATGCGGCAGGGGAGCTACCTGCCAACTACCTTGCACAAGTGTGGTCCTGGGACCAGGCATCTGGTGGGGGGTGCAGACCACCCATTTAATGATGCTGGGACACAGACCAGGGGCAAGACTGGAAGGCCTCTGGAACCAGCAAGTGGAGTTTTCACAGCAGGATATGGGCAGGAGTGTGACAACCACAGGACAAAAAGTAGCTCCTGCTCAATAGCCAGGGCAGATTCAGGCCACCAGAACACCAGCCACACCACCAACAAAGGGGATAACAGGCAAAAGTCGTAGAAGGAAGACTTGGCAACCACCCATAGTTAAAAATAACCTTATGACAAAATTATTAAGAGTGTATATTCTTGGAGAAAGGCCAAGATAGTGGAGTATAAGGATGCTTGTATCTTATCCTCTCCAATAAATTCACCAAGACTGACATTCACAGACACACCCATCCACTCAGGACATCTGCTGAACTTTGATAAAACATTGCCATCTTCAAAAGACAAAATGTGCCACCAATCTGGTAGGAGAAAAGGAAAAAAGAAGGAAGAAAATGCAAAATGGCTTGGGGTTGGTCCTTTGAAGAGGGAGCAGCAAAGGAGGGATAGTGCTGGTTGACTGGGTCTCCCTCTTTCCAACGGAGAGGTCAGCAGGATGGACAGGGAACCTCTGAGGCTCAGATGTGTACAGAACCACCCTTGACTGACAGAATTAAGTTAAATGGGCACAAAGTGTGTCAACAACCCCCAAACCTAGAAGTGAATCAGGGATGGGAAGGGACAGGCTGCTGGATGCAGGCAGACTCTGGTTGACTGTACATAGGTAACCCTGGGGGACTGCAGTGTGCTGTGGACAACTGCTTGGATTGTATACAGATCAGAACAGCCTGGGCCTCCCATAAAATAAGAAAAAAAATAAAGCAAAGCAATATTGCTGGCTTGCCTGGGGGAAGGAGTGTTTCGTCCTTTGTTTCTGCTGACTCACGGCAACATAACTGGTGATTTCTCAGAATAAGAGAGATGAGGCTCAGCAATAGCCATCATACCCACCCAGGCAGACATGGGGTTGAAACCTGAATATGTACCTGGCAGTTCTGCAACCTCATAGGTGGGACTGAGACTTGTTTACATCCCCAGACATATAGGACGTTTCTGTCCTGGTGCCTCTACGAACTCACACCTCTAAGACAAATGAACAAGGAGCAACGTTCTGGCAAAGAGCAGGGACTAGGGCTGGTGTGGCCATTTGCCTCAAGCCCACCCACAGGGTGTGGAACAGATGTGGAGTGGGGAGTAGCACTGAATAGGGGAGCAACCAACCCAACTACTGTGGAGGACTGCTGCACCTGGACACGGCATTGGGAAGGGGCACAACCTGCCCACCTAACATGCAGGAGTGCAGCACCAAGATGCAGCACTGGGAGGAGATGTGACATGTCTACCTACAGGCACTGGGAGCAGCACAGACCAAGGGTATGACCAGAGGGTCTCTGGAAACAACGAGCTGAGTTCATGAAGCAAGGCAAGGGCAGGAGCTGTGACAACCACAAAACAAAGAGGAGTCCCCATTCAATAGCCAGGGTAGGCTCTGGTTAACAGGTTAATGGCCACATCATTAATCAAAGGGATAACAGACAAAAGGCACAGAAGTAAGTCTTGGTAACCACACATATTTAAGAAGGATCTCTTGATAAAATTACTAAGGGCACACAATCTCCACGGGAACATACTCTTTTCTTTTTCTGTTCCATTTTCTTTTACTTTTTAAATGTTACTTCTTAAATAATTTTTATATTTCTATTTTAATCCCTTTTAAATTTTCTTTTAAAATACTTTTATTATTATCTTTCAATTTGTTCAATTTCATTTTTATCCTTGTTTTGTTCTTCTGTTGTGATTATACTCTGTTCTCAAATATTTTTTCTTCCTTTAATATTTTAAAAATTCATCCCAACACAATTGTTATCTTGTTTCAATATGTTCTTCTGTTATTGATTATACTGCTTTTAAAACTAATTTCTTTGTGCTTAGTTTTATTTCTGCATCCACTTTATATAAATAAATAAACTCTTGAAAGACCACAGTAGATAATTGATACCCCATAAGCCATAGTGCCAAAGAGATATAAGCAAGATAAAAAAGCAGAGCAACCTGTCTCAATTAAAAGAACAAGATAAACCCCCTGAAAGAACAATCAATGAAATAGACATTGATAGTCTACTAGATGATTTCAAAAAAGGAGTGATCAAAGTACTGAAGGAACTAAAAGAGATTGTGTATAGAGACAGAGAATATGTCAAAAAACGAAATGGAAACTCTAAAGAGGAGCCAGTGAAAATTGGAAAACTCATTTGCTGAGAGGAGAGTTGAGGTAAAGGCTGTAAAATGTAGCCTGGATAATTGAGAGGAATGAATATGTGACTTAGAAGACAGGACAACAAAACAGCTGAGAGACAACAAATAAAAACCAATGAAAGCAATATAAGGGACCTATGGAGTAACATAAAGCATGCCAACCTACTCATAATGGGGGTCCCAGAAGGAGAAGAAAGAACAAAGAAGATTGAAAAGATATTTGAAGAAACCATGACTGAAAAATTCCCAAACCTAAAGAAGGAATCAGATAACCAAACACAGGAAACAAAGAGCGTCCCAAACAAGGAGGACCCAAACAGACCCACACCAAGACATATTACAATCAGGATAACCAGGGTTGAGAATGGGAAATGATTCTAAAGGCAGCAAGAGAAAAACAAAGGATGAGATACAAGGAAACCCCCATAAGACTTTCAGCTGATTTCTCTACAAAAACAGTACAGGCCAGAAGGGAGAAGCAAAGTATATTCAAAGTCCTGAATGAAAAAATGATGCAGCCTAGGATACTTTATCCAGCAAGGGTATCCTTTAGAATAGAAGGAGAGATAAAGAACTTCACAGACAAGCAAAAACTAAAAGAAGTTAGCAACACTAAACCTATGCTAAAGGAAATATTGAAAGACCTACTCTAAATAGAAAAGAAGCAGGATGCTACAAAAAGGAGAAAACCATAATTGGAAAGGTGATTGCTACAATGAATTACAACAGAATAAACATGAAATCATAAAGGAGGGCATCTAAATCATTAAGGGTGGGAGAGGCGAGCAAGAAAATATACAGGTTTCTCTCTCTATCTCTTTCTCTCTGTCTCTCTTTTTTGTTCTTGGTAGGATGGGTTTGAGCTTATATTACTATCTATTTAAAACAAACAGATATAGTAATGGGTTAATATATGTACAAAGTAGGGTAACCACAAGCCAAAAAGTTACAATAGAGTCACAAAACTAAAAAGACACCAAGATAATAAAAAGGAAAATTATCAAACCACAAAAAGAAAAAGTAAGAAACAAAGAGGAAATACAAAATGAACTGCAAAACAAAGTTCAAAATGTAATAAACTCATTTCTATCAATAATTACTATAAATGTCAATGGACTAAATGCTTTAATCAAAGGACATAGAGTGCAGAGTGGATAATAAAGCAAGTATCTACAATACGCTGTATACAAGTGACCCACGTTAGGGAGAAGGACACATATAGATGGAAAGTGAGAGGATTGAAAAAGATATTCCACACAAATGGAAATGACAAGAAAGCAGGAATATCAACAGTGATTTCAAATAAAATAGACTTTAAAACAAAGATTATAAAGAAAGATTAAGAAGGACATTTTATAATGATTAAAGGAGTCATAGATGAAGATATTACACTCATTAACATATATGAACACAACATAGGAGCACCTAAATACATAACAGATAAAGAGAAAATACTAAGAGATAAAAAGGGAAAATTTGATCGGAATACAATCACGGTAGAAGAATTTAACAATCCATTAATATCACTGGACAGATCTTCCATACATAAAATTAATAAGACAACATAGAAATTAAATGATACAATAGAACAATTTGTCTTGGGTAATATTTTCAGAACATTATATTTCCCTAAAATAGAACATACATTCTTCTCAAGTGCACATACCACATTTTCTAGGATAGATCATATACTTTGGCACAAAAGAAGCATTAACAATTTGAAGAAGATAGAAAATATTTGAAGCAACTTTTTCTGACCACAATACCATGAAACTAGAAATTAACTACAGAAAAATAAAGGAGAAAT
>NW_027328741.1:46007506-46074364 GCF_048564905.1 Vicugna pacos
TTCATTTTCTTTTGTCTCAAGGTACTTTTTCATTTCAGCTTTGATATCTTCATTGACCCATTGGGTTTTAAATAACATATTGTTTAATCCCAATTTTTTCCTTTGTTCTCCTTTGTTTCTCTGCTGTTGATTTCTTACTTCCTTGCATTGTGGCCAGTAAAGATGCTTGAGGTAATTTCTATCTTCTTAAAATTGCTGAGGTTTCTTTTGTGCCCAAGTACATCATGAATCCTGGAAAATGTTCCTCGTGCACTTGAAAAGAATGTATATCCTATTTTGGGGGTTGCAATGCTCTGAAAATATCCACCAAGTCTAATATTTCTATTGTATTATTTAATTTTTCTGTTGCCTAATTTATTTTCTGTCTCGATGTTCTGTCCAGTGATGTTAATGCAGTGTTGAAATCTACAAATATGACTCCCCTTTTATATCTGTTGGTAATTATTTTATGTACTTAGGTGCTCCTGTATTTGGTGCATATGTATTAATGAGTGTGCTATCCTCATATTGTATCACTCCTTCAATCATTATAAAACGTCCTTCTTTTTCTTTCTTTATGGCCTTTGTTTTAAAGAATATTTTGTCTGAAATCAGTTCTGCAACATCTGCTTTTTGGCTTTTCCAATTGTATGGAATACCCTTTTCCATCCTTTCACTCTCAATCTATATGTGTCCTTCTCTCTGAAGGGGGTCTATTCTACGCAGCATATTGAATGTTCTTGCTTTATTATCCAGCCTGCTACTCTGTGACTTTCAACTGGAGCATTTAGTCCATTAACATTTACAATAATTGATGATAGCCTTGTGTTTATTGCCAATTTGACCTTATATTTGCAGTTGATTTGGTATTTCCTCTTTGTTCCTTTCATCTTCCTTTTATGGTTTGGTAACTTTCCTTTGTTATGTCAAGAATTTTACTTAATTTTAGTGACTCCCTGATAAGTTTTTGTCTTCTTGTTACCCTTTTTTATAAGTCCATTAGGCCATTACTATAACTGCTTCTATTAAACGGATAGTAAGATGATCTCAAACCCATCCTACCGAGAACAAAAAATTTTAAAATAAAAGACCAAAAAAAAAAATTTCTCTATTTTCCTGCCTCCCTCTCCGACTCTCAATGATTTGTGTGCCTTGTTTTAAAATTTTTTTGTTTATTTTATTTGTAATTCATGAATCATCACATTTCAAGTTGTGTTTCATATTTCTGTAGCATCCTGCTGCTTTTCTTTTTAAAGTAGACCTTTCAATAATTCTTTTAGCATGGGTCTAGTGTTGCTAAACTCTTTAAGCTTTTTCTTGTTGTGAAATCCTTTATTTCTATATTTACCAAATAGAATAGCATTGCTGGTCAAAGTATACTACTGTATATAATTTTTTTTCATTCAGGACTGAATATTTCTTGCCACTCCCTTCTGGGCTGTAGTATTTGTGTAGAGAAATCAGCTGGTAGCCTTATGGGGATTCCCTTGTAACTCATACTTTACTATTCTCTTGCTGTCCTTAGGATCATTTCTTTATCCTTGACTCTCGTCATCTTAATTAAATATATTGGTGTGGGTGTAATTGTGTTCTTCCTGTTTGGGACACTCTTAGCTTACTGTACTTGGATATCTGATTCCTTCTTTAAGTTTCGGAAGTTCTCATTCATGATTTCTACAAAAACGTTTGCAAGCACCTTTGATCATTATTCCCCTTCTAGGACTTGTATCATGCCAAGTTTGGAATGCTTTCTATTATCCCATGGGTCCCTTATGCTTTTTTCATTTGTTTCTTATTGTTTCTCTTGTAGCTCTTCTGATTGGGTGCTTTCTATTTTCCTGTCTTCTAAGTCACTAATTCATTCCTCTGCATTATTTAGTCAGATTTGCTACACCTTTAAATCATTCCTCATCTCAGTCAATGTATTTACTTATTCTACTCGGCTCTTCTTAATAGCTTCCATTTCATTTTTGACATATTTTGTATCTCTAAACTCTATCTCTTTTATTTCCTTCAGTACTTTGATCACTTCATATTTGAAATCTTGATCTAGTTGGATATCAATGTCTATTTCACTGATCTTTCTTTCAGGGGATTTCTCTTGTTCTTTTAATTAGGAATGGTGTCACTTCTTATTCAACTTTCTTCTACATCTCTGGCACTATGGTTTATGCAGTATTGGTTATCCACTCTGGTCCTAAAGGAGTTTATCTACCAAATGCCTTTGTAGTTATATAACTTAGAAAAGAGAAAAAAGAGAGCATGAGATAAAGAATTTTAAAGAAGGGAGAAATAAAGGTTTGAAGACACTGTATAATGAATAATAGAAAAGGAAGTTGAAGCAGTGTTTTGAAAAATAATAATAATTAAAATATTTTTTAAAATTTCAAAGGGATAAAAATGGGGGTATATATAATTCAATAAGGAGTAAAAATTAATAGTGTAATAGAAAATGGTGCAGGTAAAACAGATTAATACAAGGGGGTGGTCAGTGTCCTCCTGGAGACTGTGTACATTTAATGTGAAGTCTCTTTATTCATCCTGATTTGGAAGCTCATCTTGCTGTTTCCAGAGGCCCTCCATTGGAGCCCTCATCTGTGCTGCTCCCAGGGCATGTCGGCAAGCTAATTGCTCCTACACCCAACACTGGGTCTGATGAAGCTCTCTTTACTCTGGGATGGCTTGTCAATGCCTTGCCCGATGCTGCAGTCAGATGTTGCAGACTGACCAGGCAGGATTGGGCATCACGCCCTCACCCAGCACCATGGTCAGTGGCTATAACCCAGCCGAAAATTTGAGGAGCCACCCGCCCCCTCAGGTTGCCAATAACTCTGCTGCTCTGTGCCACTCTACGCTCTGCTTTGGGTTTGCACACCAGAAGTGGGCTCAGGGAAGACTGAGGGACAGCCCTGTCCCTGATCTGGGCCAAAATCCTACTCCTTGTTTGTCTTGTCAGACAAGATCTCTAAAGAACCAGACAGTAGAATCCTATATGCCTCAGGCTATAGACAAGTCTCTGGCCCTTAAGGTTGCTAATTCCTTAGGTGTAGATGCAGGTTTTGCCCCCGCTGCCACCTGGGTGTAAAGCACCAGTGGGTATGGTGGCTGTGTCTGAGCCCCTGCTCTATTCACCTAGAAACATTTATGGAATTTCAGAGATGGGGAATGCACCCTTCCACCCACAGGGCACGTCTGCCCTGTTGTTTTATGGAGGGCCCAGGTGTTCTGCCCTGTGCACCCACAACAATGGCACACAGCCACCTATGTTCTCCAGGGCTGCCTCAGTGCAGCCGTCCCAATCTTCCACCAAGGTTGGGCAACATAGCCCTGCCCCAAGCTTCCAGGCTGCATCTTCAGCTGGGTGTCACAGGGATCCTCTGTGCCTGCTTAACTTAGTTCTGTCAGTCAACTTATACTATGTACATGTCCAAGTCTTGGAGGCTCCCCCTCCATCCTGCTGATCTCTCAGTTGGAGATGGGAGACACAGTAAATGAGCACCAGTCCTTCTTTGCTGCTCCCTCCCTGTGGGACCTGTCCCACTCTCTTTAGCATTTTCTTCTTTCTTCCTTTTCTCCTGCCTGATTATTCACATTTTTTCTATTGAAGAGGACAATGTTCTGTCAGAGTTTTGCAGGTTCTCTGGTTAGCTGACTGGGTCTGTGGATGTGAGTCTTGGTGCATTTGTGGGAAAGGTTGAGCTATGAGCATCTTTCTACTCCATCATCATTGCCTCCCCCCAAAAAAGCCTCACTGTATTGTGGGAGATAAACATAGTCTGGAAATAAATGGAAAAGATATTCCATGGAAATGAGAAGAAAGTGCAGATTGCAATACTCACCTCATAACAAACGTTTTAAAATAGGGGCCAAAATAAAACAAATATGAACTTATATAAAGGAAAAGAGATCAATTAACCAATAAGATATTACACTCATTAAATTATATATGGACCCAAAACAGTAGATCCTAAATATAAAATGAAATTTTAGTAGACATGAAAGAATTAATTTATTATAAAACAATAATAGTAGATGAGTTTAACAGCTCACTATTCTGATAGCCAGATCATACAGAAAGAATATCTGTAAAGAGACAAAGATCTTAATAGCATATTATATCATTTGATCCTAACTGAGCTATTGGACACTGCATCAGAAAAGCAGAACACATAAACTTTTCAAGTGTGCACAGGATGTTATCTAACGAATTAACCACATATTATGTCATGAAATGAGCCTCAGGAATATTAAGCAAATATAGATTACAGCAAGTATTTTTCCATACACAAAATTAAGGAACTGTGCATCAACTCTAGAAAGAAGAATAGGAAAAGAAAAAACATGAGGTCAAACCACATCCTTTAAAAAAATAAAATAAAACAAGGTCAATGATGAAATCAAAGAGGTAATAAAATCATACGTAGAGTAAAATTACAATGAAAACACAGCTTCATAAAACGTATGGGATGCAGCAAAGACAAATCTAACAGGGAAGTTGAGAGCAAATCAGGACTTCTAAAAGGAACAAGAAAAACCTCATAGAAAGGACCAAGCATACCAACCAAAATAACAAGAAATAGGGACAAACAAAACCCAAAGGCCGTAGAATGAGAAATCTTTAATGATTATGTTGAAAATATATAAAATAGCAGTTGAAAAATAAATTACAAATCATAAAATCAACCGCTTAAATTTTTTAAAAAATATTGACAAACAGGTAAGCATTTAGCCAGGCTTATCAAGAAATACAGAGAATGGACCCAAACAAAATAAGAAATGAAACAGTAGAAATAAAACTTGATATTACAGAAATACAAAAAGAAGATTATTAAAGCAGTCTGAGCTGTTACGTGGCAGTCATCTGAACGACCTAAAAGAAATGGACAAATTTCTAGGAACGTACAGCCTGCCAACACTCAATAAAGAGAAAACTGAGAACATGATAAGAGCAATCAGTTTACGTTGAATAAAATGTATAATTTTAGAAATACCCCTTGATCAAAATGCCTGGATTACTTCACTAACACCTCTTTCCCCTAAATATTTTTAAAAATTAAGGAGGAAGGAATATTCCCAGTTATTCTATCAGTCCACAATTACCCTGATAAACCAGTCAAAGACACTACCAAAAAAAAAAAAGAAAAAGAAAATGTAAATCCAATATCGTGGATGAATGATGATATACATTCAAAAATCCTCAAAAACTATCAACAAATTAATCCAGCAATACTAAGAAATGATTATACACGATGATCAGTTGGATTCCTTCCAAAGTCTCAAGGATGGTTCAACATACACGAGTCAAGCAGCATAAAACATATCTAATAAAGGAAGGACAAAATTCAAAAGACCATATCAATACACAAAGAAAAATCATTTGAAAAATTCAACATACATTCATCATCAGAACTCTCATGAATGTGAGTACAATTGGAACATTTCTCAACATACTAACGGCCATTTATAACAATTTATAACACTCAGGGGAATGGCTGAAAGCTTTCTTGGAAAATTCGGGAACAAGACAAGGATTCCTACTCTCACCACTTCTGTTCAATAGTAATAGAAGAAAGGAATAGGGAAAGAAAATGAAGTAAAAGAAACACAAAATGGAAAGAAATAGGCAAAATTTTCAGCAGCACTGAAGGCATAAAATTCTACACAGAGTCCTAAGGGCTCCACACTGACTATTATGAACAATAAATAATTTCATCAAGGGAGCATGGTACAAGATTAATATAAAGATGTCTCTTGAATTTGTCCACATTAATCATGAGATACATAAAATGGACGTTGAAAGCAATAATATTTAAAACCCCATAACCCCGAATATCTTGGAATAAATGTAACCACATATGTGAAACATCTACACACTGAAAATTATGAAACATTGACAAAGAAATTATAAATGATTCATAAAAATGGAAAGATGTCTTGCTCTTGGATAGAAAGAGTTCATATTGTTAACATGGGAGTACTACACAACGATACCTAAGGATTTAGTGCAATTCCTGTTATGAAGCTCTAGTATTTTCCACAGAACCTGAAAATAAATAACTCCAAGTTTTCCATGAAACCATTAAAAATTGCCAAAATGATCTTGAGAAAAAACAACAAATCTGGAAGTATAACCCTCCCAGATACCTTACTCTACTACAAACCTACAGTAATAAAAACACCATGGCATTGGCACAGAGATATAATCAATAAAAACAGATAGAGAGCCTAGAAATAATTCCACACACTTATGAGCAATGAAACTATGATAAAAGAGGCAAGAGTTCACAATGGAGAAAAGACAGTCTCGTCAATGGATGGTGTTGGGAAAGCTGGACATCTACATGTAAAACAGTGAAATGAGAGCATTCCCTGACATCATATACAAAAATAAACTCCAAGTGTATTAAAGACCTAAATGTAAGAGCTGATACTATAAAACTGCTAGAAGGGAATATAGGTGATACACTATTGGATATACATCATAGGAATATTTTCTTCTATCAGTCTCCTAAGGAAAAAGATATAAAAGCAAATAGAAGCAAGTGGGACCTAAACAAACTTGAAAATTTCTGCACAGCTAAGGATACTGTCAATGAAATGAAAACACTGCCTGTGTAATTGGAGAACATACTTTCAAACAACGCAAGTGACCAGGGGTTAATAGATGTAGGTTAATAAATGTAACATGGATTTTGGTTACACAACTCAAGGTGGAAAACAAAAACCCAATCAAAAACAGAAGCAGAGTACTTGAGTTAATATTTTTCCAAAGAACACATTCAGATGAGTAACAGGCAAGTGATAAAATTTCTCAACATTACTATTTATTACATAATTGTAAATCAAATCCACAATGAGGTGTCACTTCACAATTGTCTAATGGCTATTATCAAAAAATCTACAAATAGTAAGTGTTGGAGACGATATGGAGGTAAGAAATGTCTTATATACCCTTGGTAGGAATGTAAATTGGTACAACTTCTAAGGAAACATTATTCAGATTTCTTTAAAAACTAAAATTTAACTACCATAAGAGCCAGTAATAACTTTTCTAGGAAAAATCTGGGGAAAACACCCTAAATTCAGAAGAACCAATGTTCACAACAGCACTGTTTATAATATGCAAGACAGGGAACCAATCCAAAAGTCCGCAGTAGACTATGGACTTAAGAAGATATGATATTTCTATAAATATGCAATGGAATATTTCTCAGCCATGAAAAAGTAAAACACATTGCTATTTCAGCATCATGAAAGGACTTAGTAAATATTGTGCTTAGTGAAGTAACTTAAACAAAGACAAAAGAATATAATATAATTTATAAGTGGAATCTAAAGTATAACAATTATCTGTGTACATCTATTTATAGCTGTCTAATTATAGATGACAGATAGATAGAAGTATAGATACATACATACATGATAGATAGATACATAGATAGATAGATTGATAGATAGATAGATAGATAGATAGATAGATAGATAGATAGATAGATAGAGACATGATGGAGAGGTAAAGAGATTAGATAGACAAGACTTAAGCAGACTCAAAAATATGGGAAAAAATTTATGTTTACCAAAGTTGAAGGGAAAGGGAATTTTATGGTAAGACATTGACAGACACAAAGTAGTATACATTAAGTAGAGAAGCAACAAGGATAATCTGTATAGATTAATGAATTATACACAATACCTTAAAATAATTGTATGTTACAGTTATGGTAATAATTCATAATGCAATATATCTACAAAGTGGCTTGAATCACTATGCTGTACATCTGAAAATACACAATATTATACATCTACTGTACTTCAATTAAAATTGAAACATATTGTGTATATTTTTATTTTTCCACTGATAGCATCTTCCACTAATATTGCTTAATTTTATGCTTTACTTTTTATGATTACTGTTTTAAATTATTTCTTTTACTCTTGTGAACATGATACCAGTTTGAAGTATCTATACTTATTGCCCCTGATTTCCTATTTTTCTCTCTTTATCCATATAGTAGAGTAGCATTTAAGAACATAACCAAAGAAACAGTTGCAACTTTCTCATGGTCTCTCCTGAGCATTTTGGACAATGCTTTACATATTTTTGCCATTTTATATTTCCTAGAAGGCTTCTTTTCTACACCTCTTATAAGGTGTCCCGGTTTTGTTTTTTCATCTCATTCTGGATTTGTTTGCCTGTTAAAGACTTTACTTTCACATTATATCTAAGTGATAACTGTAAGTCTTATTGGGGGAGTGTTTTCTTATTTCAGTAGTTTGAAAATACAATTTTATTTACCCTTGGTGTATGTTTTCTGCTCAGAAATCTACTGATAGCCTAATGGGGGTTCCTTTGTAGATTGTCATAAATTTTTTGGCTGAATTTAAAATATTACTCTGTCATTGACTTGCAAATTTGCATATGGCGTATCTTGAAGGAGGTCCCTTTGTCTTAAAGTTATTGGTCTTTTGTTGACTCACAGAATTGTATATCAGTTCCTTACAAAGTTTCGGGAAGTTATTGACTATTATTTCTTTAAATACCTAACAGCTGCCTTCTAACTGTCTTCTCCCTCCAGGATTCCACTCTAATGTGCATTTCCTGAGGAAGTTTCATGGCTACTGTTGAATTTCCTCACTTTTTAATATCTTGTATCTCTGCCCTCTCCTATCATTTCTAGATTTGTATTGACGAGTTTTCTATTCTCCCTTCCACCAAGACAGTCTACTTCCAATGCTTTCTGTTTCATTCTTCATCTCATTTAAGTTCTCCTTGTCCTCCAATAATATTTGTTTATTTTATAGTTTCAGTCTCTATGGTAATGTATTTCTTATCATAATTTATTTTATTCCTGAGCACACTAAACTGCTTTCTCAGTTTTGTTTTTTGGACTGAGTTTCTTTATGACACCTATTTGGATTCTCTATTAGTTATATGGCAATATACCATGACTTTTAAGTTTGTTTGCTGCAAGGTTGACATTGTGTGTGTGTGCGTGTGTGTCTGTGTTTGTGTCAGTGTCTGTGTGTGTCCATCTGTGTGTGTGTGCCCTATAATGTTACTGTAATTGGTCATGATCTTGATAAATTATTTCTCTGATGACACTTCATAACTGAATGGGAGTTGGAGTCCTTGCTTTTGTTTTCTGGTAGCTTGCGATGTTGCACAATTTTTGGTTTTACTTACCTGAGCTACCTCAGATAATATATCAAAATGGCACTTTCCAGTCGCTACTCTTTTGATAAAAGATGTGTTTCATTGTCACTACTTAGACTTCTCTGGTAGTTAATGCCATTGTTGTCGCTGGGATTGTGAACTCTTCCTTTTATCTGATATCTCTTCAGAATCAGTGTACACATTGAGGAAAGGTGTAAAGACAGGTGGGTATTTGGTATCAGGCAAGTGCCTTTGCCACGTCCAGTTTTGCAAGGTAACTTGTCTCCACCAATGTGAATGGGGAGTAGGGACAGTTTCATGAATGTCTGAGTGTCTGAAGGATGGAATTTCTCTCTCCATTGTGGCTCTCTCCTAGTTACCTGTGATCATGAGTACTCGTGTGGTGCAGGTGGAGACCGAATCTGTGTGAACCACTGAGAACCTGTTTCTACTGGGTTCTCTGAACTTGTGGACTCAGATATCCTATTCAGCGGGCCTTGGTTGCAGACACCAACTCTGCTCTTCCCTCAGTTCAACCTGTTTTGTGTGCTTTAGTCCACTGAACTTCATCTGTTCACATGCGTTCTGGAGTATTGTTTGTGTTGTGGTTATTTTTGTTCAGATGTGAACGTTTTACTGACTGTAGATGTAAAGGGAGAGACAAAAATAGTTTCAACTTATGTCACATTTAAAAGTATATAGTTTTACAACTAAAAGCTTAAATTCTAATTAGGAAATTATAACACTAAAGAAAGTAAATAAATCACTTCCCTTAATATCATAGTACTACAAAATATTTTGAATTTCCTGGGTTCTTTTCTTCAATGTTTTACCCACCTACATGCACATTTTACTAAAATATACCCCTATAATCTCTTTAAAATCAATTAAATTATTAAAATATTTCCCTGTGCTCTAAATATAGCACTTTTTTTCTCTAATTTATTAATTGTAGCTTCAACATTTCTGTCTTCTCCATCCTTCTACCCTTTCCCCACATGAAACCACTACTTGGTACACTACACAGATATATGTGATTCTTTTTTTGTTTTTTAATGATTATTTCTCTTATATCATTATTTTCCCAATTTAAGTGACAACGTAGAGTGTTTTTCCCTGTATGACTTATTTTCCTATGTGCAACACCCTCTTGGTCCAGTCACATTGTTCCAAATGGCAGAATTTTACTATTTAATATACAATGAATAATTATTTATTTTGTTATCTATATCCCACATCTATTTCAGCCAATCATCTGTTGATGGGCTGTTGAGTTGTGCTTCTACCCTTGGCAACTATAAATGCTGATGTTAAGAACATTGGGGTAATATATACTTTAAGTTAATTTTTTTCATTTTTTTTCAGATTTATACTGAAAACTGGAATTGCTGCAACATATAATGCTTCTATTTCTAGTTTTCTGAGCACTGTCCACACTTTAATAATAGTGGATGCATCAATTTATATTTCCAACAACAGTGTACCTGGGTTCCTTCTTATTGACATTCTGATTAATGTTTGTCATTTGTAGACTTTTTGTTAATAGCCATTTTGGTTGCTGTAAGATTATATTTCATTCTGGTATTTTTATATGATTTCCTAATGAATAGCAACGTTATGTTTCTTTTTATGTGCATGAATATCATCCACATTTCTGTTTTTGAAAAGTTCCCATGAAGATTCTTCAACTGTTTTTAGTTGGGGTCTTTATTTTTTAAATATTGTGTCTGATATGCTATATATATATTATGGATATTAACATCTTGTTGGTGTCATTGTTTGAAATTTTTCCTTCTATTCTGTCTGGTATCTTATGTCTTCTTGAAGGTTTCCTTTGCTCTGCAAAAGGTTTTCAACTTCACAGTTATACAAGAAATAGAATCCCTGTATCGCATAGTACATTGATTTTTCCTCAGTAAACTAAAAACTCTAATTGTTAATTTTCCTTTTATTTTGATTTGGAGACAGATCAAGAATAAACATTGCTATGATTTATCTCAAAGTCAGTTCTGCTCCTGTTCTCAGTCAGAAATATTATAGTTTCAGGCTTTACATTTAGGAAATTAATCCATTTTTTCACATTTTTTATACTATGGAAAGAAGTGTTTTTATATCTTCCTTTTACAAGAACTGTCCTTTTTTCTCAGAACTACTTATTGAAGAGAATGCCTTTTTTCCATTGTATACTCTTGCCTCCTTCTTTGTAGACTAATTGACCATAAGTGTGTGGGTATATTTTCGGACTGTTTATTTTGTTCCATTGATTTATGTGTTTCTTAAGTGCCATATTTTGATGTATTGATTACTGTAGCTTTGTAGCATGTTCTAAACTCAGGGAGGGTAATACCCACAACTATGTTTATTTTTCAAAATAATTTTAGAAACTTTGGTTCTTTTAGATGTATGTATAAATTTCAATATTTTTCTTCTTGTTTTGTGAAGAAACTTATGGATTCTGTCAAAATAGAAATTTACTAAAAGAAAAAACCTGAGAAAAATACTAAAGTGAGGAGGATAAATCATACAATATTAACAACAAATGGATTGCTGTATAAATCAAAGAAAAAATTTATAAAGAATTATGACAACAAAAACAAAATCCATTAGGTAATATAGAAGCAGTATTAATCGGGATGCTTATAGCAAAATAATCCCACTTATACAAATAAGAAACATCTCTCTCTTCTAACATATTCTTACAACCAAAATATGTAGCAAAATAATAAGAAAAACATTTTAGTAGAAGGAAAAACAGCTGAAGGGACAGAACATAATTAAATAAAATAAGGATTAAAAATATAAACATTTAATTAAACTAAATAATGGTTTTTGAAAGATAAATAAAGTTGAAAAACTTTAACCACATACATGAGCAAAAAAGAGTTACAAATTAATTAGTTCAGAAATAAATGAGAAGATACAGCTTATATCAAAGAAATACAAAGCAGCATAAGATGATACAACAAATTATATGCCAATAAAATGGAAATCCTAGAAGAAATGGACAACTTCTTAGAAAGATTTAATCTCCAGAATGGAATGAGAAAGATAATATGAACAGATTATCACTAATGAAGTTGAATAAGTATTTAAAAAAATTTCCCAAGAAACAAAATTCCAGGCTTAGACAGCTTCACAGGTGATTTCTGCCAAACACTTAGAGAAGAGCCATCACCTATACTTCTCAGAGATTTCCAAAAATTTCAAGAGGAAGGGAGGCTTTCTACCCCACATTTCTTTATCACACTACTACTAAAACTGGAACAAATACCTCAAAAATTACAGGTTAACTACTACTGGTAAGCATAGATGCAAAAGTCACCACTAAATTGTTAGCAAATCCAACAATACATTAAGAGGATTATACATTATGATTAAGTCCATTATATTCCAGGGATGCAAAATGATTCAATACCACAATTTAACCAGTATGATACACCACACAAACCACCTGAAGAATAAAAGTTATATGGTCACCTCAATAGGGTCATAAATTATTTTGATAAATTCAATATCTATTTATGAATATTTTTCTCCTCAAAGTGGGCATAAGGAAACATACCTCAACACAGTTAAGGTCATATATGACAAGAACTCAGCTAACATTACACTCACTGATTAAAAGCTGAAAGCATTTCCAATAAGAGCAGGAAGAAGGCAAGTATGTTCAATCTTACCACTTTTATTCAGTATAGTCTGGAAATTCAAGCCATAGCTATTCAAAATAAAAGTAAATGAAATATTGCTAATTAAGAAAAGGAGTAAAAGTATCTGTTTGCAGATGACATACTTTAAAAGGAAATCCTAAAAATGGTGCCACAATACTACTAGGGCTTATCAATGCATTTGGTAAAATTTCCTAATATAAAATTATCATACAGAAATCTTGTGTTTCTACACACTAACAAGAAGCTAACTGATACAGAAAGTGAGGGAACTGTCTCAATTATAGTTGAATTACAAAAAATTTAAGAAATCTATCCAACCAAGGAGGTAAAAGACCTGTACTCAGAAAACTATAAAATATTTATAAGAGAAATTGAAGATTATGCAAACAGATGAAAGGATATACTGTGTTCGTAGATGAGGAAAAAATATTGTTTAAATGACACTATTAGTCAACAAAATACACAAATAAAATTCATTGCTTATCAAAATTCCAAGGGCATTTTCAGACCCTTATAAAAAATAATTGTAAAATTTACATGTAAACACAAAAGAAATGAAATCACTAAAAAAAATGATAGGAAATAAAAGAAACTAAAAAGAGAAATAACTTTAACAAAGAACAAAGAGGATGTATCACTGTCCCTGATTTAAAATATAATACAAAGCTACAGTTTTAAAAAGAATATGTTACTGGCACAGAACAAATAGAATAATGGAACAAAACAGAATGCCTGAAAATTAAATCAGACAGTTATGGTTATTAAGCTCATTACAAAAAATGAATAAAAAGTGGGGGAAAGGTTACCACACGGCGCATGCAACCGATCAACATCAATAACCATCGGAAAAATGCAAGTCCAAAACACAATGAGGTTTTATGTCACTCCTGTCAGAATGACTATAATCAAAAAGATAACAAACATAACTGTTGGTTAGGATGTAAGAAAAACAATACTGATGCACTGCTGGAGTGAATGTAAATATGAGATGTCGCTGTGGGAAACAACATGGAGCTTTATCTAAAAATTAAAACTAAAACATTATCCAATATATATATA
Source organism: Vicugna pacos (assembly GCF_048564905.1). Taxonomy (NCBI): domain Eukaryota; kingdom Metazoa; phylum Chordata; class Mammalia; order Artiodactyla; family Camelidae; genus Vicugna; species Vicugna pacos. Next base: position 46,021,367 of record NW_027328741.1, read on the forward strand.
TATCGGGATACTAATTCCAAGAAAATAAAAACACTAATTATAAAAGATAAATTCAACCCTATATTCACTGCAGCATTCTCCACAATAGACAGGATATAGAAGCAAAGTAATTGTTCATCAAATGATGATGGATAAATAAGATGTGTGTTTATAGTATATATATCTACCTATCTTAAGTACAGATTTATCTATCTATCTATATATATATATGCACACACACACATAAAATTACAATGGGTTATTACTCAGCTCTAAAAAGAATAAGTTCTTGCCATTTGCAACAAATGGTTTGGACAAGTGAGTAATATGCTAAGTGAAATAATTCAGAGAGAGAGTGACAAATGCTGAATGATTTTACTCATATTAGGAATTTAAAACAAATGAAAATAAAAACACAGAAATGGAATTATAGAAATAGAAAGAAACATGTTGTTCACAAGAAGGAGGGAAATGCGGTGAGGAAAAGAAAAATGAGAAAATTAAGAGAGAAAGTTTTCCAGTTGAAAATTAAATTAGTCAGGGACAAGAAATTTACTGTATGGGGAATAGCCAATAACTATTAAATATCTTTAAATAGCAACATATCATATCTAGATATATTCTGGTGATCAATTTGAAATGTATTATAAACAGCAAACAGTATGTTGTGTAAGAGAAACTAACACAGTGTTATAGAAAAATGTACACTTCCAAAACAACAAACATATATATAGAAAAAAGTTAGATTTGTAGTTAGCAGAGGCAGGGGTTGGGAAAGGAGAATTTGATTAATGTGCTCAAAAGCTACAAACCTCCACCTGTAAAATAATCGTGTTCTAGGGATTACCCGTAGTAACATGAAAATTAAAATTAATACTGCTTTATGTTCTATATCAATGTTATTAAGAGAGTAGACCTTAATGTTTCTCATCACAACCAAAAGACAAATTGTATTTCTTTACAATTTTATCTAAATGAGATAATGAATTCTCCCTAAAGTTGCTATGATATTTATTTCATGATACTTGTAAATCAAATCACTATCCTGTGCACCTAAACTTACACAATGTTTTATGCCAATTATAACTCCATAAAAGTGGAAGAAAAAATGGAAAGTCAATGTTCACTTTTTTCCATGTCATTTATCATGATTGTTTTTCAGCAAGTAAACTTGAGTCATGATATACTTATCCTAGGTAAAGATACTAATAAATAAGTGATTCTAATAAATTATACTTAAAGATACCAATAAAATTACTGTTTTAACATGCTTTAAACTTTCTTCATGTTAACAGCACACTGCTTCTCTGGAATCAAAATTTTACTTTGTGTATTCACCTGAGATTAGGGAATGGATACAAGTGTTAACCCTGGCTGCTTTTGCTGTGAGTTTTAAAGTTCACTATCGCAGACCAAATGTCTCATCTCCACGAGAAATTCTGTAAGAAATGAACATGCTAGGTTGCTAGAAATCTCAGCATGGTAAAATCTCAGAACTCCTACAAGTCTTAACTGTTTTGCAATGGGAATGCAATAGTGACAAAGACTTGATTTTGGATAACAATGTGCTGTTTTCTCATGGTTGCATTATGGGATGTGAGGATAATCCCTCAGACCCACAACAAACATCCTCGCTCAAGTGCTGGGCAAAGAACTGTAAAGTTTCTGCATTTTTAGGACTGAGGACTGCTTTCAAAATGATGACTATTCTTACTGTAATCCTGGTAGTCCAAGGAAAGAAAGGTTATTGCAATTTGTAGCTTAAAGGGAATAAATCAGCGGTTCAGTCTCTATAAATTAGTCATGGGGTGTTCAAAGACAAAATAAGATGTGTCAACAATGAGAATTAGAAGAAAAAAGAAATTGGACATAAGCTTAAATTAAAAAGGAGAGACAGCCCTTTGCTGGGCTCTGGGGACTGGAGAATGTATATGCCTCTGTCAAATTCAAGGATTCAGTGGCTTGGCCCTGGCATTAGCTAGGGATTCGATGAACAGGTAACAGTAAGGATAATGGGAGAAATATAATCTACCTCTCCCTGATCAGAAGAAAATCTGGTGGCTCAATGAAATTTTTAATTCACAGGGATTCTATCAAATGCAGAGGAATAATTCACTGCTGACTCAACTCAGACAAACTTAGTTACTAGTTAACTATCCATCTTCACACACACACACAGTGGCAGACAGATTTTGTAGTATTTATTGGGAAGAATTCAGTGGGCAGAGCTCAGAGAATAGTTTTCAAGCACCAGCCAAATTTTGTACGTTTGCCAATAGTCTAGGATTTCCCACGTAGAAAACTACAGATGGACAAACAATATACTTCTTTAGGATTTCTAATTTTGAAAGTAAATGGTAGCTTTTAACTTATCAGTATAGAACCTTGTTATGATGATCACAGTAAGACCCACTGTGTGATAATAGAGCTGGGAACTAGCTGCTGAACCAGCCCATCTGAACCCCAGACTGTTAATGTAGGCAACAAAATAGTCACCATCATAGTTGAGCTGACAAATTTTAAAGCTTGATGTTTCTGTTTTAGGAAAAACCACTGATGTCCAGACCCATATCTCCTGCTGCAAGTGGGCGCTTTTCTTCTCTTGATAAAGTTTATACTGTTGGGATGTTGCTAGAGTTCACCATGGCCAATTTTACCATTCTCCAGATTATCAAATTCTTTCTTCACAAATGGTGACATATTTACAGGACACAATGTTGCCATTCCAGTCTTATCAGCTGACACTGGCTGCATGATTGTGAGCAGAAGCCTTAGGCTACCTGACCTTCTCTAAAATTTTCCACCATTTCAGGGCATTTCACATTCTGAAAATGCTTCACCTTTTATTTTAAATTAATGGGAAATAAAGTCCTCCATGAATATTTATATTTCCTACTATCTGCAGAAATTTGGTATTCTTGCAGTTGGACAAATTTTTAATTCTACCACCCTCACCTCTATTTAGTCCACACATTTTAGATTGCAATTTGGTTACTGAAAATGACCACCCCAACCAAGGGTCCAGTAACTCTTAGATACATCCTGTGTGAAGGTTAGAAAGGGAACAATTTATATGGGGTGTATAATCCTACATTAAATATTTGCAATGACACTCTCTTTTCTGGTTAAAGCTCTGATTCTAAGAAGTAAATTAATTAGAAGGCAGTATAGATATTGGTATGGGGAAGAGAATCAGCTATTTTTGAGTGGGTGGGTGATGAAGAGACAGGAAAAAATCCAGCAAATGAGAATGGAATGCTTTACACCTCTGGCAGGCATGGATTAAGAAGAAAATAATAACTTGTCTCCTGTACCTACCTCCAATTACTGTCTTGCGTGACTAGTTCTTGGACTATGAAAAGAGCTAGTTTGTGGTGAAGAGTAAGGACCATAACAAAATAGTTTGAAAACCATGAGAATTTTCTTGTTTCAAGAAAGTGGATTTGCTTAAAGTCAACATATATTTTTCATTCACTAAATAATATAATGCATACTGTGGCATGTTCTGTGCTTACTGTGCTGGTATCCAAGTTAGACAAGGAAAGGGGGATAGACAGAAAACTTCTGAAGGAGGTAGTTTCTGTACTGAGACTGGGAAAATTAAAGTAGGTAAAAGGAGGACACCTTAAGTCCAAGGATGAGCTGGAGCAAAAGTTGTGAGTTTGGAGCTAACATTTTTCACGAGCATTTGCCTGGATGTATCTCCAAATACAGTGAAACATAAAGATATGCCAAGGTAGTCAGATGCCAGATCTATAAAAAAAGAGTAAACGATGTTGAGTTTGTGGGCTTAAAGTTGGAAAGGCATTAAGTGCCACCCTGAAGACGTAAGCTTGTCTTTGGCTGGAACACAAAAGCAACATAAAGTATTGACTAAAAAATATAGCATAGACTCTTCAGGGCAGGAAATGAAAGCACCAGTTGGAATGCTTTGAGAACAGCACAAAGACCATAGATAAAATTACTTTTGAAATTCTTCCACATGCTGAATGTGCCATATGAGACTACACCATATGACCATTTTGATACCAGTAATGACATAAAAGAGACCATGATCGCTGGACAGATTCCTGCATTTATATCCTGTTCAAACAAACCCTAACTTAACACTTTTAATACTTTCTAGGATGAACCAGGAACCACTTAGTACTTTTCCATCTGTCTATGTTTGTCCTTTTCCAAATTCTTCCATTTTCTCTTCTTCCTTACAAGAAATTATTTAAATTTACACCCATATTGTTCCATCAAATGATCATGTCAATCAAATATCTCTATTTTTCTTTAAATGGTAACTTATACTCCTGTATATCTCTTTATTCTAAAAATTATAAGGAAAATACAAGTACATGTCTATGTTTATTGTTCAAATAAGAAAATTGCACATATTTGTCAACATTTGCCAACATCAATATTAATCTTTGTTATCCTGCATAATCTGGTAGTCCTCTGGTAAATCAGTTGTAATTAGGATGACGTTCATAAACTGAAGACGGCTGATAAGTTGGCATTGAAAGAGAGGTAGCTGATGTATCAGCTATCACTGTCACTGGAAACTGTGGGTTGCTCCTTGGTTGAAGTTTAGAAAAACGACCTTCATTGGCAGATATGTTGTGATATCTATTTGGGAAAGTAGAAGGCTCCACCATCAGTCCAAATAATAGCTCTCTGTGGGAGACAAGATGCTGTACTGAGAAGTAGAAGTTATAATTGTAATGAAGTTCACAACACGGCCATTTGCTTCAGTGTAGCTGCTTTGAGTGTGCCCGTGGACAGTGGTCAACTGATTTAAAACAGCACGTTGATCCACTGCAATTTGTTTTGGTGGTCTAAATGACATTGATTATGGAGGATAAAAATCACCTCTGATCCGGGTTGTTGTGTCACCAATTATTTGTCTAGTAGAGGGCTTCCTTATTAGAGGCATGTTTAAATTTGCAGAAAGTAAAAATTCACTTTCTCCACTAGTGTCAGCCACAAAATCAGAATTATGAATATGCACATTACCCCCTGCTTTAAAGTGCTTCTTTTTGAAATCTTCAGCCAATGAAGCCACCAGAGAGGCATTTTTAATCCCAACTCTTCTTTTTATTCTAATTAAATGCTGGTGACAGACTTGTTTAAGATTTCAATTATGGCAGAACTGCAGCTGCAACCAATGGAAAAAGATTTTAGTAATATTTTAAACGAAAATACAAGACTACAATAAGCCTATCCTATAAAACCTCAGATTTCATGTTGATTATGCAAAGATAATATCATTAAAATATGAACATTGCTGACAATATTTTGAAATTATTTATTTGTAATATACACATTTAAATAGTATATCATCAAATTTAATAAGTTAGTATTTGCAGTAACGGTGAAAGCCACCTTTTAAAAGCAGCTGTAATACGTTTATTTAGTTTTCTGGTAAGATTCATAGTTGCTAGGAACATTTCTCATAATCTTGAATACTTAAGACACTGTCCTCATTTTTAGAAAAAGTAAAGAATATTAGCCTTTGTAGTTTTATACAATTTTCAAAATCTAGCTTTACATTTATATTACCATAGGTTGATGTACAAAATAAAATTTTATATATGTTACCAAGTAGTAACTACAATTACTGAATACCTTGCTTAAAACAGACTTTTTTCCTTCTGCCAGAAAGTCAGCAGGAGAAACAGATCTTTGAATATTCTGCCGCACTTTAGTAAACACATAAATGCTAAGCTGTCTAACTAAACTTTACATACTTCCAGATTCAAATATTCTGAAAGGCGCCCTTCTTTCCAAAACTTCCTTCTTAAAGACATCTTCGTCAATCACTATCGAAGTTCCATTATCATCCCACGAGATAGATTTTTACTGGTCACTCCCAGACATTTTCCAGAGTTTTCTTGGAAATGTCAGAGAACGAAAATCATTATCTTCATCTGGTTCCAAGACACAATGTGTGTAACATGGTCTTTTTATCAAGGATTTTTCAGACAAAGTCTGAAAAGCATTTTCTTCAATCATACACCTCAAGTCCAAGTCCCCAGAGAATGTTTGATCACACAATAGAGATATATCAGAGTTCCTGAAACAGTTTGTCCAACTTTATGAGACACATCTTGGATTTCTGGAGAAACATGTGCCAACGGAAATAACTTATTCTACAGCTACTTTTCTAATCTGCATGATTTTGAGCACTGCAGCTTCAAATGCTGCTTTGGCAGGCCTGCACAGATAAACTTCTAGGCCATCAAAATGGTTCTCTACCTGAGTAGCTGTCACATCACAAAACGACTGGTCTCCCAGCAACTCAAGTGTAACATTCAGCCAGTGTTCCCTTCTCATTCATCCAGTTAAAATGAAACATAGGATGCTTATTTTTATACTGTGATCTGCAAATATTATCCCCAAAAATCTTTTTAAATAATTTAATTTTGGGGACTATGAAATAAAATCAGTCTCCATACTTTTGTACACAAATTTATACAAAATTGGTGAAGTATAAATAATGCAATAAATATATAAAATAATTTTAAAGTTATGAAATTTAAAGTGAAATTTGTTTAAAACCTGTACAGAAAATGTATATCTATTTCAATACCATTTGTAATTAAAGTGAAATATAATTTGATTTGGAAATGGAAGTTGGTATTTATCTCTGTACTTTAAAATAAGTAGCTCTATATTCAAAATATGAGAAGAATAAATATCAGCTTATTTGTTATGCGTATAAATAAATGGTAAATATTTATAAAATAAAACTAGATTAAAATTATGAATCAAATGTAAGAAAGCCCAAAGTGGGGAATTTTTGATTTAAATTGTAATTCAGTGCTATAAGTAAAACAAATGTAATTTAACATTCTACCATAAAAATTAGAAGAGAGACAATCTTATTGCATATTTACAAATGTTTATTTTTGCCATTCTTTCTGTCAGAGGTTTTTCAGTCCCAAGAAGGAAAAATTTTTCTTGTCATCGTTATAATCCATACTCTTGTGGCTTCTGTTATGTGTTCCAAAATGATGTTGATAAATACACTTATGCACAAGACACTGGATTCAATAAGCAGTGCCTCCATTAAGGGGCAAATGAACAATGAAAAAAACAAAGATATAACAGTATATGTGGTTTGGGGTGGAAAATACAAGTTAATGCATTTTAGGAAGCAATATATTTCTCAGTCCTGAAATTTTTGGCATTGTTTATATAATACAGCATTTTAAGGCAAGTGATTTGTTCACTAATTGAAAATATTACCTATGTCCTGTAACAGTATACATAAGTAAATCCAGTTCTATCAAAATTTATATTATTTATTTAGAAATAAATTCCATTAAACTTAAGCCAAATTAAAAATGAGAGATAAAATTTTTAAATAAATAAATGTACCCTCAAGCTACAATGTAAATTTTTCCATCACTATCTGTAAATTTCATTCTAAATAAATATTAGCAACCTGAATTCATGGCATATTATAAGTATTATCAACTATAGTTATGTTGGATTTAGTCCTGATTCATAAATATTATTTAACATATGCAAATTAAAATATGTGATAACATCCCTTAAAAAGCAAAGAATTGAAAAATAACACTCTCAAAAAATGTAGGAATATTATTAAAATATGTGATCTTAACTTTTTAATAAAAATATTTTTACAAATTCACTGTAGATAGAATGTAACTAAACATAATATAAGCCATTTATGAAAAACCCATGACTAACATCAAGTTCAATTTTAACATACAGGAAGGTTTTCCTCTGGTCCAGTAATAAGAAAAATTAGCTCATTTTCACAAGTCCTAAATTACACTACTAGAAGTCCTAGCCAGAACATCTAGTCAAGAAAAAATATAAAATGTATCCAACTTGTAAAAAAGCAGTAAAGTATTTACAGTTGCCATAATTATACATAGATAGAAAGCTCCATAGATTCCTCCAGTGACTGTTAGAAATAATGAACAAACTTAGTAAACTTCCAGAATACAAAATTGATAAAAAAAAAATCCGTTGCATTTTTATATATTAACAACCCATAATCAGAAAGAGAAACTTGGAAAATTATTACATGTAAATTTATACCATAAGGAATAAAACAGGAATATATTTTGTAAGTGAAATAAAAGATCTAAACATAGATCAATAAATTACAGGTGCAAGAAATATAAGAAAATAAATTAAATAGAAATATTTTCGGTGCTCATGGATTGTACACAATGTGAGGAAATATTGTAATCTATCTTTTCAAAGTTCAGGCTCCCTAGTAACTAATTACTTAGGAGAATGTCTTTTCTTCATTTTATACTCTAGCTTTCTTTTTCATGGGTTAATTGATCATAAGAGTGAGGGATTATATCTGGTTTCTCTATTCTCTTCTCTTGATTGGTGTCTGTTTTTAAGCCAGTATCATGTTGTTTTAATTACTAAAGTTTTGAAGGACTGTAAAACATCAGAGGAATTTACACCATTACATTTAATACTTTTTTTCAAGATTATTTTGGCAACTCATGTTCTTTGTGGTTACATATAAATTTTGAAATTATTTGTTCTATTTAATCAAAAATCTCATAGGTATTTTGACATGAATCACACTAAATGTAGATTCCCTTTGGTTGAATGGTTGTGTTAACCACATAGTTTCACATAATTAACATAAGAGATCTGTTCATTTCTTTGGATCAGTTAAATTTTCCTTCACCAATGTTTTCTGTTTTTTAACATATAGGTTTTTACCTTATTTGTTAACTTCATTTCTAGGTGTTCTTTATACATATATATAATTTTATACATAATAGATGTAAACTCGTTTCCTACACAAATACAGCAGGCAGAAGGCAGTTCTAAGGCATATTAAAAGTCCTGAATGAAAGAAATCTGTAATCTAAGATACATTATCAAGCAAGGCTCTCTTTGAGAATAGAAGGAGAGATAAATAACTTCCACACAAAAAATGTTAAAAGAATTTAGCAAGAGAAAAAGAAATAATGAAAGATCTACTCTAAAAAAAAAGAAGCAGGGTGCTATACAAAAGAGAAAGGAATAATTAGAAAGGCAATATATACAATGAATTACAACAAAATAAATATGATGTTGTAAAACTGGACATCAAAATTTTTAAGGGTCACAGAGTGAAACAGAACAATACAGAGTATTTTCTTCTTATTTGTCTTCTCTGTAGGATGGGTATGAGTTTGTATTCTTATAAGATAAAATAAACAGATATAGTACGGTTAAATATAAATACAAAACAAGGTAACCAAAAGTCAAAAGCTTACAATGAAGTCACAAAGCCAAAACGAAACAAAGATAATAAAAGAAAACTTATCAAGCCACAAAAAGGAAAAGAAATGAACAAAAGGAAATACCAAATCAACTGGAAAATGAAGTTCAAAATAGAAATAAACACCAGTCTATCAATAATTATCACAAATGTAAATGGATTTAGTGCTTCAGTCAAAAGATATACATTGTCTGATGGGATAATATAAAAAAAACCCTGCATTATGAAGCATACAAGAGACCCATTTGTAAGAGGAAAACACATCAATTGAAAGTCAGAAGTTGGAAGAATATATTCCATGCAAATGCACATGACAAGAAAGCAGGACTAGCAGTGCTGACTTCACACATAATAGACTTTACAAGAAAGGCCATAGAGAAAGATAAACAAGGACATGATATAATGATTAAAGGAGCAATACAAAATGAGGTTTTTATACACATTAAGATATATGAACTCAAAATTGGAGCACCTAAATACAAAAATCAAATACTAATAGATAAAAAGAGAGAAATCGCTCGGAACACAATCACAGTAGGAGACTATAACACCCCATTACCATCACTGGACTGGTCTTTCACACAGAAAATTAATAAGGGAACAAAATTAATAAAAGACATGATAAAATAATTGGAGATGCTTGATACTTCCAAAACAGTACTTCTCCCCAAAACAGAATATACATTCTTTTCCAGTGCACATGGAATATTTTCAAGGAAAGATTATAAACTCAGGCACAGAGGAAGCCTCAACAAACTTAAGAAGATAAAAATTATTTCAAGCAACATTTCTGAGTAGAATACCATGAAACTAAAAATCAAACACAGAAAAACTGGGAGAAAAAATGGCAGCATCCAGATTAAAAAACATGGTACTATAACAAAGGGGGGAGTTGATGAATTAAAAGAAGAAATTAAAAAATATCTTGAGATATATGACAAAACACTACACAAAGTCTATGGAATACAGTTAAAGCAGTCTAAAAAGGGAAGTTCATATTGACAAAGCCCTCCTCAAAGTAGAAGAACTATTTCAAAAAAATAATCTAACGTTCTATGAAAACTAATCATGAAAAGAAGAGAAAACAAAACCAAAAGCCAGCAGAAAGCAGGAAAAAATAAAGATCAAGGAGGAAAGAATTGAAATAAAGATTAAGAAATAGAAAAAATCAATCAAACTCTTTTTTGAAATTTTAAACAAAATTGACAAATCTCTAGACAGGATCACCAACAAGAAAAAAGAGAGAACACAAATAATATAGGAAATGAAAATGGAGAAACTACAAGAGTACAACAAATTTACAAAATATCATTAGGGAACACCATGAGGAACTATATGGAAACATACTGGATAACCAGGAAGAAATGGAGAAGTTTTTGGAAACATTCAGCCCACCAATATTGCATCAAAAGGAAATTAATGATTTGAACAATCATATCACAAGAAATGGAATAGAATTAACAGTAAAATAAAAAATCTCTGTAAACAAAATTCAGACCCTAATAGCTTCACTGGGGAATTTGACCAAACATACAAAGAAAAATCCATACTAATCCTCCTCAAAGTCTTCCAAAAGATTGATATGGAGAGAGAGCTCCCAATCTCACACCATAAGGCCAAAATTAACCTGATACCAAACCAGACAAAGACACTACCCCAAAATGAAAACTATAGGCCAATATAATTCATAAACATAGATGTAAAAGTCCTTAAGATATTATTAACAAACAGAATCCAACATCATGTAAAAAAAAGATAATGCACCATTGTCATGTTAGGTTCATCCCAGGAACACAAGGATGGTTTCACTTATGCAAATCAATCAATCAATTGTGATACACCATATCAACAAAAGAGAAGACAAAAACGATATGATCATCTCAGTAGATGCAGAGAAAGCATTTGATAAAAATTAACACCTATTTGCAATAAAAGTTCTTATCACAGTGGTCATAGAGTGACCATATCTCAACATAATGAAAGCTATTTATGACAAATTTATAACCAGCAAAATACTCAATGTTGAAACACTGAAACCCTTCCCACAAAAACCTGAGACAAGACAAGGATGCCCATTCTCACAATTTCAATTCAGTATAGTCTTGGAATTCCTAGCCACAACGATCAGGCTAGGAAAAGAAATAAAACTATTCAGACTGGAAAAGAAGAAGTAAAATTGTCACGATATGCAGAGATGACACTATATACAGAAAAATGTAAAAGATTCACAAAAAAATACTTAGGCTAAAAAAGCAACTGGGCAAGTTAGTCAGAATAATCTACGAAAACCAATTACATTTCTTTACTCTACCATTGAATCAACAGGATAACAAATTATAGAAACAACCCCTTTTATAACTGCACCCAAAACTATAAAATGCTTAAGAATACTGTGACCAAGGTGGTGAAAGACTTATACTTGGAGAACAAGAAAAAAATCATTGAGGAAATCAAGAAAGATTTGAAGAATTGAAAAGATACCCAATGGTCTCGTAGTGGAAGAAATAATATTATTAAAATGGCCATAGTGCCCAAGACAATCCACAGAATTTAACTGAGTTCCTATCAAATTATGCAAAACATTTCTTTTTAGGACTGAAAGAAATTATCATAAGATTTATATAGAATCAAAAAAGATCCATAATTTCCAAAACTATATTTAAGACAAAGAAAGAGGCTGGAGTAATAACCCGCCTGGTCTCCATAAACTATTGCAGAGCTACAAAAATCAAAATGACATGATATTGGTACAGAAACAGGCACATGGGCCAATGGAACAGAATAGAGAGCCTAGGAATAATACTAAAGGCCTATGTTGAATTAATCTTTGACAGAGTAGCCAAGAATATGACAGAGAAAAGAACATCTCTTCACCAACTGGTTTTGGGAAAACTGGATAGCAGCATCACAGCAATGGAGTTAGTACAATCCTTCATTCCATACACAAGAATAAACTCAAAATGGCTTGAAGACTTAAATGTAAGGCAAGACACGGTAAATCTCCTAGAAGAAAATATTGGCAAAACACTCTGAGATAAATCTCAGCAATGATTTCTTAGAATAGACTACCCAGGTAAGGGATGTAAGAGCAAAATTTATAAATAGGACCTAACTAAACTTATAAGCTTTTGCACAGCAAATGGAACCATAAACAAAGGAAAATGTCAACCTACAGTATTAAAGAAAATATTTAGAAGTGATACAACTGACAAAGACTAAATTTCCAAAATATAAAGATTTCATACAACCTAGTAATAATAAAAAAAAAGAAACTGTATCTGAAAATGGGCAGAAGCCCTAAAAAAGCATTTCTCCAATAGAGACGTACAAATGTCACACAGATATATGAAAAAAAAATTGCTCACTCTCATTATCAGAGAAGTGCAATTCAAAACTATAATGAAGTATCACTTCCCAATATTCACAATGGCCATCATTCAAAAGTTCACAAACAATAAATGCTGGGGAAGCTGCGGAGAAAGGGAGCCCTCCTGCACTGTTGTTAGGAATGTAGATTCGAGCAGTCACTTTGGAAAACAGGATGGGGATTCCTTTAAAGTATAAAAATAAACTTAACAAATGATCCAACAATCCCACTTCTGGGTATATACGAAAGGGAACAATATTTCAAAAAGACACCTTCACCCCAATGTTCTTAGCAGTGCTATATACAACAGCCATGACATGGAAGCAAATTAACTGTCAAACAACAGATGAGAGTATGCAGAAGTTATGCTGTATTTACACAATGGAATAATATTCTGCAATAAAAAATGATAAAACAATGACATTTGCAGCAAAATGTATGTCCCCAAAAAGTGTCATTCTAATTGAAGATAGCCAGAAAGAGAAGGAAAAATAATACATGACATGACATATGTAGAATCTTAAAAACTAATTTGGATGTGAACACTATGATTTCATCTACAAAACTGAAACACACTTGCAGAACTACTTAATAATCTTATGGTTACTGCAGAAATGGGCTGGTAGAGGATATATTTGGGAGCTGTAGATTTATAAATGTCATGCACTATATATAAAAATAAATGTTTTCAAAATTTATTTTGCATAACACAGGGCAGTAAGTCAAATACCGTGAAGAAACGTTAAAAAGGCACAGAAATATATGCATTTACGGGGACACTGTGCTAAACACCTCAGATTGACACATTGTAAATGGCATACTTCAATGATAAATAAATGAATAAATATTCAAATAAGTAAATAAATAAATAAATAAAGTAAATAAATAATATTTAATAATAAAGGAAATACAAAGATTCACACTATTTAAATTTACACATCAAAAATCTAGGAAAAACAGAAAGAATAAAGAAGAAAATTGAGTAAATTAGAGCAAGGCAAATAACAAGACAAACAATTGAAAAGATAAGAAAAATTACACCTAAGTTTGTTTCTTTTCAAAATAAAGTGGACAAAAGTTTAGGTTGGCTAAGAAAATAAAGACTCAAATAAAATTTGAAATAAAAGAGCAGATATTACCACTAAAGTTGCAGAGATGCAAAGCATCATAAGAAATTACCACTAGCCAACGATTTGAATGACCTAGAACAAAAGATAGATTCCCAGAAACATATGTCTTCCAACACTGAATCAAGAAGAAATTAGAAAGTTAAATTCTGCAAAAGTGTGTATGAGTAAATCAGTAATCCAAACCTCTCAAACCAGAAAAAATTTACAAGATGACTTTAATGGTGAATCCTGCCATACATTAGAAGTAAATTTTTCACCAATTCTTTCCCAAAACTTTCAAGAATTTGAAGGGGGTGAAAGATTCCAAAGTTGTTTTATGATGCTAGCTTTATTTGCATAACAAAGCTAAAAACGACATGAAATGAAAAACATAGAACATTATCCCTGATGAACATATGTGCCAAAATTCTCAACAAAACACAAGCAAAATGAATTCAACAACACATTTAAAGTATCATACACATACATGTGTAAAGGGATTTATCCCTGGGTTTAAGGATACGTCAAAATATTCAAATCAATAAGGTGACATCCCACACTAATAGAATGAGAAACAAAACTCACATAATCATTTGAATAGGTGCAGAAAGAACATTATATATAATGCAACATCATTTTAAGGTACTCCCAACAAATTAAATTAACCCTGTCAGTGGCACGATATCATATACACACAAACACTGTGTGGAGAGAAGCGAAGCAATTCACAGTTTATTGATTCTTACAAAAAAGATTTATATATGACATGCACAATGCCTCACATATCATCTAAGTTATAACAATGTTAATAATCTTAAACTATTTATGTCCCCATGCTCCTAAAGTAAGCACAGGATGTTAAATGATCAAGGACTGTTTTAAAGTTCATCACGGAACTTCATTAAGTAGCCCATCTCTTATCCAGCAGGCTGTGCCTGTCTTAGGTTGTCCTCCTCTGAGGATCTTACCCAGCATATGATATCCAGCCATCCATACTGGATATATTGAGTAGACAATTTGTTATCCAGCCTTTATATGTGACATTCCTCATAGCTTGTTTATCAGTTCAGCCTATGGGCTTATTCTCTAGAGCCTTCAGACAGGGACCAACAAACCCAACATCCCTTAACAGAAAAATGGATGAAGAATATTTGATGTATATATGCAATGTAATGAATACTTTGCTTTCCTATCAACAGTGTCCACGGTGATTCTTTTTCTCCACAACCTCACCAAAATCTATTTATTTTCTTTTTGATGAGAGTCTTCTGACAACTGTGAGGTCTTCTCTCATTTTTGGTTTATGACTTTCCTAATAAATTATAACTCTGAACATATTTTCATGTGTCATTTATTCAACTGTATGTTTGCTACAAAAAATTGATTCAGATCTATCTATTCAGTTCCTATGGACTTTTTTTAATTGGATTGTTTGGTCATTTTTGTTGTGGTGCTTGTGTATGAGTTTGCCATATAGCTGCATATTAACACTTGATTGGAAAATATCACTTGCAAATATATTCTCCCATTGTGTTGGTTGACTTTTCATTTTATTGATCATCTCCTCTGCAGCGTAAATCTGTTTAGAGTGATACAATCATATTTTGTTAGTTTTGCTTCTGCTTCCCTTGCCAGAGGAGACATATGTACAATCAAATTAAGTCCAATGTCAGAGTATGCTTCTTATATTTTACACAAGGATTCTTTGTTTTCAGGTTTTATGTTTTCTATGCCCAGGAGCGGGATTGCTGTGTCATATGATAGGTCTATTTTTAGTATTTAAAGGAACTTCCATACTATTTCCAAGGTGGTTGCACCAATTTTCATTCCCACCAACAGCGTTGGAAAGTCCCTTTTTCTCCACAACCTCCCGAGTATTTATTATTTGTAGATATTTGGATGACAGCCCTTCTCAGTAGTGTGAGGTAAAACATTATTTTATTTTTATCTTGCCTTTGTATAATGATTAGTTATGTGAGCATGTTTTTATGTTCCTGTTTGTCATCTGTGTGTCTTCTTGAGAGACTTGTCTTCTGCTCATTTTCTGTCTGTGTTGTTGTAGATTTTTGAAATGGAGTTGTATGAACGATGTGTGTATTTTAGAAATTTGCCCCTTTTTGATTGCATTGTTTCCAAATGTTTTCCCCCATTCGGAAGTTCATGTTTTCATTCTGTTTATTTTGCTCTATAGAAGTTTGAAGTTTAATTTGGATATATTTGATTATTTTGCTTTTGTTGTTTTCAGCTTGGGAGTGTGACATAAGAAAATTTCGCTAAAATTTATGTCTTGTTTTGCCTATGTTAGTTTCCAGGAATTTTATTGTGTCATGTAATAGATTCAGATATTTAAAGCATTTTGAATTTATATTTGTACAGTGTGAGGGAGTGTTCTAATTTGATTGAGTTACATGTACCTGTCTAGCTTTCTCAACATGACTTGCTGAAGACTGTCTTTAGGCATTGTATATTTTTGTTTCCTTTGTCGTAGTTCAGTTGACCATAGGTGTAATGTTTTATTTCTACCTCTGTGTTCTGTTCCAGTGATATAGATGTTTGTTCATTTTCCAGCATTGTGCTGTTTCAATTACTGATTTGCAATATAGTCTGAGATCTGAGAGGGATATGGCTTATGCCTCCAACTTTGTTCTTTTTCCTCATTGTTTCTTATGCAGTTCTGATTCTTTTGCTGTTCCATACAAATCTTAGGACTGATTTAAGTTCTGTGGAAAATATCATGTAGTTCGATCTGAATCACTTTATATGTGTAGACATATTTTGTAGTATGTATATTTTTGCAATATTAATTCCTCTAAACTAAGACCTTGAGATTTCTTTCCATTTATTGCATAATATTCAAATATATTTATCAGTGTTCTATTGATTTTATTATCTTTGATTTTTCATAGATTCTTCATTTCTGATGTGATTTCATATGGATTTTTTAAAATTATGTAGTATTTCATTGGTATTTGTAAAGAAATGTGACAGTTTTTGTATATTAATCATGAATCATCCTACTTTGCTAAATGTCTTTATTAGTCTTAGTTGTTTTGGTGTGGAGAATCTTTACAGTTCTCTATATAGATTATCATGTCATCTAAAATAATAACAGTTTTACTTCATTCAATCTAACTTGAATAACTTTTTTTCTTGTCCAATTGCTGTTGCTAGGTCTTCCCATACTGTGTTTAAGAGAAATGCGAGAGTGGGCATCCTTGTTTTATTCCTTAATTTGGCTTTCAGTTATTCACTTTTGCATATTATGCTGTCTGTGGGTCTGTAATTGATGAATTTAGTGAGGTTGAGATATATTTCCTTAATCCTAAAGTGGAAAGAGTTTTCTGTTTTTGTTGATTCTGTTTTTCTTTTCGTTGTTGTTGCTGCTGTTATAATGAATAAAAGTTGAAGTTTGTGAAATGCTTTTTATCGATTTATTGGGATGACCACATCATTTTCCCTTTTTCCTTTGTTTATTTGGTGTATCAAACTGATTGATTTCATGTAATTTCAACCTCTCTTATGACCGTGAAATGAATTAAAGTTGACCATGTTGTATGATTCACTTTAGGTATTGCTGGATTTAGTTTGCTAATAATTTTTTTTTGAATTTTTGCATCTATATCAATCAAAGTTATTGGCTTGAAGTTCTCTTTGATTGTACTTTGTTGGCTTTGCTATCAGGGTAATGATAGCTTCATATAATTATTTTGGGAGTTTCCCACATGTTCACTATTTTTGAATAGTTTGAAGAGTATAAGTTCTGCTTTTTATTTTTGTACATTTCTCCATGGGAGCTGTTTAAATCTGCCCTAATATTTCACGATTTTTTTAAATGCTGTTTCTATCTTTCTTCTAGTAATCAGTTTGTTCAAATTATTTGTTTCTCCTTATACCTGTCTATTTCTAGACATTTGTCTACTTCTTCTAAGTTGTCCAGTTTGTTTGCATGTAAGAGTTGACAAAATGTTCCTTTTTTTGTATACCTGAGGGAACAATTGTTATTTCTACAATTTTATTTCTGAATTTATTTCTTTGGAGCATCTCTCTTTTCTTCATGATGCACCTGGATAGAGGTTTTTTGATTTTGCTTTTCTTAAAAAGAAAACAAAAAACAAAACCTTTTTTTTACTACTCTTTTGCATGGTTGTTTTTGCTCTCTAATTTATATTTACACCTGTAATATTTAGGATCATGTATTTTAATTTTATTACCTTTTTTTAATTGATTTTTAATTATTTTACAAAGTTGTCTCAAATTCCATTGTAGAGCACAATTTTTTAGTTGCAATGAACATTTATACAATTTTTGTCCCATTTTTTCCACTGTGGGCTGCCGTATATTTCCCTGTGCTATACGGTACAATCCTGTTTATCTATTCTACAATTTTGACCTCCGAGTCTGTCTCTACCCAACCCCAACACTTGGCAACCAAAACTTTGTAGTCTCTGCCTGCGACTCTATTTCTGTTTTGTATTTATGCATTTCTTGTTTGGTTTAGTTTTGTTTTTAGATTCCACTCATGAGCCATCTCATATGGTATTTTTCCTTCTCTTTCTGACTTACTTCACTTAGGCTGATTTTCTCATGGAGCATCCATGTTGCTGAAAATGGCATTATGTTGTCACTTTATAAGAATGACTACTGTTCCATTATATAAATATACCACCACTTCTTTATCCAGTCAACTTTCGATGGGCATTTAGGCTGTTTCCATGTCTTGGCTATTGTAAATATTGCTGGCTATGAATATTGAGGTGCAGGCGTCTTCCTGAAGTAGGGTTCCTTCTGGATTTATGCCCAGGAGTGGGATTCTTGGGTTACATTGTAAGTATATTTCTAGGCTTTTGAGGAATCTCCATCCTGTTTTCCACTCTGTTTGCATCAATCTTCATTGCCACCAGTAGTGAGGGACCGTTCCCTTTATTCCACAGCCTCTCCAGCATTTGTCCTTTGTGGATTTTTGAATGATGGCCATTCTGACTGGTGTGAGGTGAAACCTCATTGCAGTTTTGATTTGCATTTGTCTGATAATCAGTGATATTGAGCATTTTCTGATGTGCCTTTTTATCATTTGTATGTCTTCCTTGGAGAACTGTTTGTTTAGGTCTTCTGACTAATTTTGGATTAGGTTGTTTATTTTTTCTTATTCAGTTAGATGAGCTGTTTATATACTCTGGAGATCAAGCCTTTGACGGTTTCATATGTAAATTTTTTTCCCATTCCGTAGGTTTTTTTATGTTTTACTTCCGGTTTCTTTACTATGCAGAAGGTTGTAAGTTTCATTAGGTCTCATTTGTTTATTCTTGCTTTTATTTCTTCTATGAGAAAACTTTCGAGACATATGTCAGATATTTCCCTCTTGTAGGTTTATTGTATCTTGTCTTATGTTTAAGTGTTTTATCTCTTTTGAGTTTATTTTTATTGTATCTTGTTCTAGCTTCATTGGGAGTGTTCTAACTTCATTGAATTACATGCTGCTCTCCAGTTTTCCCAACACCAGTTGCTGAAGGGACTATCTCGATACCATTGTAATTTCTTGTCTCCTTTGTCTAAGATTAATTGACCAAACGTTTGTGGGTTAATTTCTGGGCTCTCTATTGTGTTCCATTGACCTATATGTATGTTTTTCTACCAATACAGTGCTCTCATGTGGACTATAGCTCTATAGTATTATCTGAATCATAAGCGTAAAGAAATGCCACTGATATTAGGACCTTAATCTTGTAATCTGCTTCCTTGCTGAATTATTTGATCAGCTGTTGTAAATTTTGTCTGGATCTTGTAGGGTTTCCTATATATAGTAAGATATTTTCTGCATATACTGAGACTTTTACCTCTTCCTTTCCAATTTGCATCCCTTTTACTTCTCTCTCTTCTTTGATTGATGTGGCTAGGACTTGCAAGACTATCTTGAGAAGGAGTCATGATAGTGTTCATCCTTGTCCCAGATTTTAGTGGGAAGAATTTGACTTTCTCACCATTGAGTACTATCCTTGCTGTTGGTTTTTTATCTATTACTTTCATGATGTGGAGGTTTATTCCCTCTATGGCCACTTTGTGAGAGTTTTTATCATACGTGGGTGTTGAATTTTAAACAAATGCTTTTCCTGCACCTATTGAGAAGATCATGCGGTTTTGGTTCTTTCTCTTGTTGATATGCTGCATTACATTGATTGATTTGCATATGTTGAACCACCCCTGTGTCACTGGCATGATCCCCACTTGGTCATGTTATATAATCCTTTTTCTGTGTTGTTGGATTCTATTTGGTACTATTTTGGTGAGGATTTTGGCGTCTGGGTTCACAGTGATATTGGCCTATAATCCTCTTTTTTGGTAGTGTCTTTGCCTGGTTGTGGTATCAGGGTGATTGTGGATTCATAGAATGACTTTAGGAATATTCCTTCCTTTTCAATCATCTGGGGGATTTTGAGAAGTAGTGGTATGAGTTCTTCTTTATGTTTGGTTGAATTCCTCAGTGAATCCGTCTGGCCCTGGACTCCTACTTGTAGGGAGGTTTTATATTGCTACTTTGATTTCATTTCTAGTGCTCTACTTTTTCCAGGGGTCAGTTATGTCTTGATTCAGTCTTGGTGGACAGTATGTTTCTGGAAACTTGTCCATCTCTTCTAGGGTATACAGTTTGATTCAATATACTTTTCATTATATTCTCGTAAGATATTCTGTATTTCTAAATTTTTGTGGTAATTTCTACAATCTCCTTTCTAATTTTGGTAATTTGTGCTCTCTCTCTTTTCTTCTTTTTGAGTTTGGCCAGACGTTTGTCGATTTTACTTGCTTTTTGGAAAAACCAGCTTTTGAATTGGTTAATTTTTTTCCTATGACCTTTTTAATCTCTATTTTATTTATTTCCTCCCCAATATTTATGATTTGCTTCCTTCCCCTGCCTTTTGGGTCTTTTTGGTTCTTCTTTTTCTAGTTCATTCTGCTGGTGGGTTAAATTGTTTATTTTTGGTTGTTCTTCTTTTTTGAGGTAGGCCTGTATCACTATAAACTCCCCTCTCAGCTCTGCTTTTGCTGTGTCCCATAAATTTTGTGGGGTTTTCCTTTCATTTTCTTTTGTCTCAAGGTACTTTTTTATTTCAGCTTTGATTTCTTCATTGATCCATTTGTATTTTAATAACATATTGTTTAATCCCCATGTTTTTCTTTTGTTGTCCTTTGTTTCTCTGTTGTTGATTTCTAGCTTCATGACATTGTGTTCAGTAAACATGCTTGAGGTAATTTCTGTCTTCTTAAAATTGCTGAGGTTTCTTTTATGCCCAAGTACATCATGAATCCTGGAAAATGTTCCACGTGCACTTGAAAAGGATTTATATCCTATTCTGTGGGGGGTGCAATGCTCTGAAAATATCCACCAAGTCTAATATTTCTATTGTTTTATTTAACTTCTCTGTTGCCTAGTTTATTTTCTGTCTCGATGATCTCTCCAGTGATGTTAATGCAGTGTTGAAATCTCCAAATATGAATCCTCCTTTATATCTGTTAGTAATTATTTTATGCACTTATTTGCTCCTGTATTTGGTGCATATGTATTAACGAGTGTGCTATCCTCATATTGTATCACTCCTTAAATCATTATAAAATGTTCTTCTATATCTTTCTTTATGGCCTTTGTTTTAAAGACTATTTTGTCTGAAATCAGTTCTGCAACATCTGCTTTTTGGCTTTCAAATTATATGGAATACTCTTTTCCATCCTCTCACTCTCAATCTATATGTGTCCTTCTCTCTGAAGTGGGTCTCTTGTATGCAGCATATTAAAGATTCTTGCTTTATTATCCAGCCTGCCACTCTATGATTTTCGACTGGAGCATTTAGTTCATTAAAATTTACAATAATTGATGATAGGCTTGTGTTTATTGACAATTTGACCTATTTTTGCAATTGATTTGGTATTTCCTCTTTGTTTTTTATCTTCCTTTTATGGTTTGGTAATTTTCCTTTGTATTATCATGAATTTTATTTAGTTCAGTGACTCCCTGATAAGTTTTTTCTTCTTGTTACCCTTTTTTATAAGTCCATTAGACCATTACTATAACTGCTTTTATTAAATGGATAGTAACATGATCTCCAGCCCATCCTACTGAGAACAAAAAATTTTAAAAAGAAAGACCAAAAATATAAATTTTCTATTTTCCTTTCTCCCTCTCCCACTCTCAATGATTTGTATGTCTTGTTTTAAAATTTTGTGTTTATTTTTTTTAATTCATGAGTTATCACCTTTAAAGCTGTGAGTTCCACATTTCTATAGCATCCTGCTGCTTTTCTTTTTAGAGAAGACATTTCAATAATTCTTTTAGCATGGGTCTATTTTGCTGAACTTTTGAAGATTTTTCTTGTCTGTAAAATACTTTATGTCTCCTTCTACCAAAAATGATAGCCTTGCTGTTTAAAGTATCCTAGGCTATAACATTTTTATCATTCAGCACTTTGAATATATCTTGCCACTCCCTTCTGGCCTGTTGTATTTGTGTAGTGAAATCAGCTGGGAGCCTTATGGGGATTCCCTTGTAACTCACTCTTTGCTATTCTCTTGCTCTCTTTAGGATCATTTCTTTATCCTTGCCTGTGGCCTTCTTAATTATGTGTCTTGGTATGGGTGTATTTGTGTTCTTTCTTTTTGGGACACTCTGAGCTTCCTGTATTGGATATCTGATTCCTTCTTTAAGTTTCAGTAGTTCTCAGCCATGCTTTCTACAAAATCCTTTGCAATCCCCTTTGATCTTTCTTCCCCTTCTGGGACTTTTATCATGCCAAGTTTGGCATGCTTTCTATTATACCATAGGTCCCTTAGGCTTTTTTCATTTGTTTCTCATTATTTCTCTTGTCAATCTACTGATTGGATGTTTGCTATTGTCCTGTCTTCTAAGTCACAAATTCGTTTCTCTGCATTATTCAGTCAGCATTGAGACCCCTTTAGATTATTCCTCATCTCAGTCAAAGGGTTTACCTATTCTACTCGGCTTTTCTTTATAGCTTCCATTTCATTTTTGACATATTTTATATCTCTAAACACTATCTCTTTTATTTCCTTCAGTATTTAAATCACTCCATTTTTGAAATCTTCATCTTGTAGGATATCGATGTCTATTTCACTGATCATCCTTGCAGGATATTTCTCTTGTTCGTTTAATTGTGAATGCTTTCTCTGCTTCTTCATATTTCTACTACATCACTGGCACTGTGGTTTAAGGAGTATCAGTTATCTACCCTGGTCCCAAATGAGTATATCTACCTAATGCCTATGTAGTAATGCAACTTAGAAAATAGGAAAAAAGAGAGAGAGGTAAATAATTTTAAAAAAGGGAGAGATAAAGCTTTGAAAACATTGTATAATTAATAATATTAATGCAAGTTGAAGCAGAGTTTTCAAAAATAATAATAATAATATTTTAAAAAATTTCAAAAAGATTGAAATGGGGGTATATATAATTGCCTAAGAAGTAAAAATTAAGAGGATAATAGAAAATGGAACAGATTAAACAGTTTAAAACAAGGGGTTGTTTGTGTCCTCCTGGAGACAGTGTACATTTAATGTGAAGTCATTCTGTTTTCATCCTGTTTTGGAAGCTCAGCTTGCTGTTTCCAGAGGCCCTCCATTGGATCACTCATCTGTGCTGCTCCCAGGGCATATCATCAAGCAGCTCACTCCTACAACCAACACTGGATTAGGTGCAGCTCTCTTGACTCTGGGCTGGCTTGTCATTGCCCTGCTCAATGCTGCAGTCAGTTGTTGCAGACTGACCAGGCAGGATTGTGCATCATGCCCTCTCCCAGCACCATGGTCAAGGGCTGCTTTATAGCTCAAAAGCTGAGGGGCCACCCACCCGCTCAGGTTGCCGATCACTCTGCTGCTCTGTGCCACTCTACGCTCTACCTCGGGTTTGCAAACCGGGAGTGGGCTCAGGAAAGACTGAGGAACAGCCCGGTCCCTGGTCTGGGCTATAATCCAGCTCCTTGTTCGTCTTGGCAGACAAGTTCTCTGAGGAACCAGGACAGTAGGATCATATTTGCCTCATGCTTCCGACAAGTCTCAGTCTGGCCGTTGATGCTGCTAAGTCCTAAGGTGTAGATGCAGGTTTTACCCCCACTGCCACCTGGGTACAAAGCACCAGAGGCTATGGTGGCTGTTTCTGAGCCCCAGCTGTCTTCACATGGAAACTTCTGTGGAAATTCAGAGATGGGGATTGCACCTTTCACCCCACAGGGCACATCTGCCCTGTTGTTTAATGGAGGGCCCAGGTTGTTCTGCCCTGTGCACCCACAGAAATGGATCAAAGCCCACTCCATTCCCCTGGGCTGCCACAGTGCTGCCATCCTCATCTACCACCCAACTCAGGCAGCATGGCCCTGCCCCCAGCTTTGGGGATGCATCTTTGTCTGGGTGTCACAGGGATTCTCTGTGCCTGTTTGACTTAGTTCTGTCAGGCAACTTATACTCTGTACAGGTCCAAGAATTGGAGGCTCCCCCACCGTCCTGCTGACCACTCAGCTGGAGAGGGGAGACACAGTGAATGAGCACCAGTCCTTCATTGATGCTCCCTACCCGTGAGAACTTTCCCACTGTTTTGCCTTTTCTTCTTTCTTTCTTCCTTTTCTCCTACCAGATTTTTTGCATCTTTATCTATTGAAGAAGACAATGTTCTGTCAGAGTTCTGCAGGTTTTCTGTTTAGCTGAGTGGGTCTGTGGATGTGAGTCTTGGTGCATTTTTGGAAAAGGGAGAGCTACGAACATCTTTCTACTCCACCATTTTTGTCTCCACCTCAGAAAGTCTCACTTTATGGTGGAAGATAAACATAGTTTGGAAAAAATGGAAAATGTATTCCATGGAAATGACAAGAAAGTGCAGATTTCAATGCTCAACTCATACAAATATGTTTTAAATTAAGGGCCAGAATGAAAAAATATATGAGATTATATAAGCAAAAAGAGATCAATAAAAATAGGGTATTACACTCATTAAATTATATATGGACCCAACACCTTAGATCCAAAGTATAAGAAGAAATTTTAGTAGACATGAAAGAATTAATTCATTATGAAACAATAATAGTAGATGAGTTTAACACCTCACTATTCTGATAGCCAGATCATCCAGAAAGAATATCTGTAAGGAAACAGAGGTCTTAATAGCATATTAGATCATTTGAAAGTAAGTGAGCAATTGGACACTGCATCAGAAAATTAGAACACATAAACTTTTCAAATGTGCACAGGTTATCTAAGGAATTAACCACATATTATGTCATGAAATGAGCCTCAGGGACTTTAAGCCAATATAGATTACAGCAAGTATTTTTCCATACACAAAAGAATGATACTGTGCTTCAACTGTAGAAAGAATAGGAAAAGCACAAACATGAATTCAAACAACATCCTTTAAAAAAATAAAAAATTATCAATGATAAAATCAAGATGTTATGAAATTAAAGAGGTAATAAAATCATACCTGGAGACAAATTACAATGAAAACACAGCTTCATAAAATGTATGCGATGCAGCAAAGACAAGTCTAGATGGAAGATGAGAACAAATAAAGACTTCTACAAGGAAAAAGAAAAACCTCATAGAAACGACCAAGCATACCACACAAAATAACAAGAAACAAGAACAAACAAAACCCAAAGGCAGTAGAATGAGAAATCTTTAATGATTATGTTGAAAATAAACAATATAAAAGTTAAAAAATAAATTACATATCATAAAGTGAACAGCTTTAAATTTTCTTAAAAATATTAACAAACAGAAAAGCATTTAGCCAGGCTTATCAAGAAATACAGAGACTGAATCCAAAAAAAATAAGAAATGAAACAGTAGAAATAATATCTGATATTACAGAAATACAAAAAATGATTATGTAAGCACTATGAGCTGTTACATGACAACCAACTGGACGACTTAATAGAAAAGACAATTTTCTAGAAACATACAGCCTGCCAACACTGAATAAAAAGAAAACTGAGAACTTGAAAAGGGCAATCAGTATAAGTTAAATAAAATCAATAATTTTCAAAACACCCCTTGAACAAAATGCCTGGATGCCAACACTAAAACCTCTTTCCCCCCAACTGTTTAAAAAAATGAAGGAGGAAGGAAAATTCCCAAAGTTATTCTATGAGGCCACCATTACCCTGATAACAAAACCAGTCAAAAACACTTAAAAAAATGAAAATGAAAATCCAATATCCTTGATGAATATACATTCAAAAATCGTCGAAAAACATCAACAGATGAATCCAGCAATACTAAGAAATGATTATACACGATGATCAGTTGGATTCCTTTCCAGAGTCACAAGGATAGTTCAACATACACAAGTCAAACATCGTGAAACATATCTAATAAAGGAAGGACAAAATTCACAAGACAATGTCAATACACAAAGAAAAAGCATTTGACAAAATTCAACATACATTCATCATCATAACTCTCATGAAAGTGAGTACAATGGGAACATCTCTCAACATAATAAAGGCCATTTATAACAATTTATAATACACAGGGGAAAGGCTGAAAGCCTTCTGGTTAAATTCGGGGACAAGAAAAGGATTCCTACTCTCAGCACTTGTGTTTAATAGTAATAGAAGAAAGGAAAAGGAAAAGAAAAAGAAATAAAAGAAATGCCAAATGGAAAGGAAGAGTCAAAATTCACACCAGTACTGATGGCATAACAATCTACATAAAGTGTCCTAAGGGCTCCACACTGACTATTATGAACAATAAATAATTTCATCAAGGGAGCAGGGTACAAGATTAATGTAAAGAAGTCTCTTGCACTTCTACACGTTAATCATGAGATACCATAAAATGGATGTTGAAAGCAATAATATTTAAAACCCCATAACCCTGAATATCTTGGAATAAATGTAACCACATATATGAAAGATATAAACACTGAAAATAATAAAACATTGACAAAGAAATGAAAAATGATTCAAAGAAATGGAAAGATGTCTTGTGCTCTTGGATTGAAAGAGTTAATATTGTCAACATGGCCGTAATACACAAAGAAACCTACAGATTTATTGCAATTCCTGTTACGAAGCTGTAGTATTCTCCACAGAACAAGAAAATAAATAACTCTAAGTTTATATGAAACCATAAAAATTGTCAAAATGACTTCGAGAAAAAACAACAAATCTGGAGGTATAACCCTCCCAGATACCTTACTATACTACAAATCTAAAGTAATAAAAACAACATGGCATTGGCCAAGATATAATAAATAAAAGCAGATAGAGAGCCTAGAAAAATTCCACACACCTCTGAGAAATGAATCTATGATAAAAGAGGCAAGAGTACACAATGGATAAAAGACAGTCTCGTCAATGGATGGTGTTTTGGAAGCTGGACATCTACATGTAAAACAGTGAAATGAGAGCATTCTTTGACATCATATACATAAATAAACTCCAAGTATATTAAGGACCTAAATGTAAGACCTGATCTATAAAACAGCTAGAAGGGAATATTGGTGATACTTTATTGGATATATATCAAAGGAATATTTTCTTATTTCAGTCTCCTAAGGCAAAAGAAACAAAAGCATAAATCAGCAAGTGGGACCTAAACAAACTTGAAAATTTCTGCACAGCTTAGGACACTATAAGTGAAATAAAAACACTGCCTGTGTAATTGGAGAACATATTTGCAAACAATGCAAGTGACCAGGGGTTAATAGATGTAGGTTAATAGATGTAACATGGATTTAGTTTACACAACGTAAGGTAAAAAACAAAAAAACAATAAAAAACAAGAGAAGAATACCTGAGTTAATATTTTTCAAATGGAAACTTACAGATGAGTAACAGGCAAGTGATAAAATTGCCCAACATTGCTAATTATTAGATAATTGCAAATCAAAACCACAATGAGTTATCACTTAAAACTGGTCAAATGGCTATTATCAAAAAGTCTACAAAGAGAAAATGTTGGAAACGATGTGGAGGTAACAAATCTCTTGTATTCTCTTGGTAGGAATGTAAATTGTTGGAACTTGTATGTAAAACAGTATTCAGATTTGTTTAAAAACTAAAAAGTTAACTATCATAAGACCCAGTAATAACTCTCCTAAAAGAAATCTGGGGAAAAAACCTAAATTGAGAAGAAACAATGTTTACAACAGCACTGTTTATAATATGCAAATCAGGGAAGCAATCCAAGTGTCCAGAGTAGACTATGGACTTAAGAATATATGATGTTTCTATAAATATACAATGGAATATTACTCAGCCATGAAAAAGTATAACACATTGCTATTTCAGCATCATGAATGGACCTATTAAATATTGTGCTTAGTAAAGTAACTTAGACAAAGACAAAAGTATATAATATAATTTATATGTGGAATCTAAATTATAACAAATATCTATGTACATCTATCTATAGCTATCTATTGATAGGTAACAGGTAAATAGATAGATAGGAGGATAATACTTGATAGATTGCTACATAGATAGATAGATAGATAGATAGATAGATAGATAGATAGATATTGACATGATGGAGTTGTAAAGAGTTTAGATAGACAAGACTTAAGAGACTCAAATATATGGGAAAAAGTTTATGTTTACCAAAGAGAAGGGAAAGAGATTTTAATGGTAGAATATTGACAGATAGAAAATAGTATGCATAAAGGAGATTAGCAACATTGATAGTCTGTATAGATCATGGAATTATACACAATAGCTTAAAATAATTGTGTGTTACAATCATTGTAATAATTCATAATGCATTATAATCTACAAAGTGGTTATAATTAACTATGCTGTACATCTGAAACTACACAATATAGTAAATCTACTCTACTTCAAATAAAAAGAAAACATCTCAGGTATAATTTAGTCCTTTTTCCGCTGATAGCAGCTTCCTTTAATATTGTTTTATTTTTATTTTTACCTTTGATGGTTACTGACTCAAATTATTTCTTTTACTGTTGTAAACACTTTACCAGTTTGAGGTATCTATATTTATTGTCCCTGATTTCCTATTTTTCCCCCTTTAAACCAAATAGTATAGTAGCATTTAAAAGCACACCCAAAGAAACTGTTGAAACTTTCTCGGGGTATCTCCTTAGATTTTTGGACAATGTTTTGCATATATTTGCCATTTTATATTTCTTTGAAGATTTCTAATCTACACCTCTTATTAGGTGTATCGGTTTTCTTTTTTTATCACATTCAGGTTATGTTTGTCTGGTAAATTCTTTATTTTCACTTTATAAATAAGTGATAACTGTTTAATTATTATTGGGTGAGTTAGTTCTTATTTCAGTTGTTTGAAAATGTAATTTTATTTACCCTTGGCCTATGTTTTCTGCTCAGAAATCTTCTCATAGTTAAATGGGGGATACTTTGTAGATTTTCATAACTTTTTTTGGCTGCCTTTACAATATTTTCTCTGTCATTGACTTGCCATTTTGCATGATTTATCTTGAAGGAGGTCCCTTTGTCTTAATGTTATTCATGTTTTGTTGTCTCACGGACTTGAATATCAGTTCCTTACACAGGTTCAGGAAGTTATCAACTATTACTTCTTTATATACACCATCAGCGGCCTTCTAATTTTCTTCTCCCTCCAGGATTCCACTCTAATGTGCACTTCCTGAGGAAGTCTGATGGCTACATTTGAATATCCTCACTTTTTAATATCTTGTATCTCTGCACTCTCATATCATTTCTAGTTTTGTATTGGTGAGATTGCTAATCTCTCTTCCACAAAGACAGTCTACTTCCAATGCTTTCTGTTGCATTCTTCACTTCATTTATTAAGTTCTCCTGGCCCTCAAACAATGTTTGGCTATTTTATAGTTTCATTCTCTTTGGTAATGTATTTCTTATCATCATTTAATTTATTCTTGAGCTCACTAAACTACATTCTTAGTATTGTTTTTTGTATTGAGTTTCTGAATGACACCTATTTGGATTCTCTCTTAGTTATATGGCAATATACCATGACTTAAGTCTGTTTGCTGCATGGTTCACATTGTGTGTGTGTGTCTGTGCGCAGGTGCATGTGCATGTGTGTCTGTGTGGGTGTATGTGTCTGTGTATCTGTGTGTGTGCGTGCCCTATAATGTAACTGTGATTGATCATGGTCTTGTAAATGATTTCTCTGATGACACTTAATAACAGATTGGGAGTTGGAGTCCTTGCTTTTGTTTTCTGGTAGTTTGCAATATTGCACAATTTTTGGTTTTACTTTTCTGAGCTACCTCTGATAATATTTCAAAATGGCACTTTCCAGTCGCTACTGTCTGGATAACAGATGTGCTTTCACTGTCACTTCTTAGACTTCTCTGGTAATTAATGCCACTGTTGTCACTGGGACAGCGACAAAATATCTCAAGGGATATGATATCCCTTGAGACTCAGTGTACACATTGGGGAAATGTGTAAAGACAGGTGGGTATTTGGAATCAGGCAAGGGCCTTTGTAATGTCCAGTGTTGCAAGGTATCTTGTCTCCACCACTGTGAAAGGGGAGTAGGGACATTGTCATGAATGTCTGAGTGTCTGAAGGATGGAATTTCTGTCTCTATTGTTGCTCACTCCTAGTTACATGTGACCATGAGTATTAGTGCAGTGGGGGCTGAAGCTGTGTGAACCACTGAGACCCTGTTTCTACTGGGTTCTCTGAACTTGTGGACTCAGATATCCTATTCAGGGGGCCTTGGTTGCAGACACCAAATCTGCTCTTCCCTCACTTCTGCCACCTTTGCGTGTTTTAATCCAGCAAACTTCACCTGTTCACTTGAGTTCTGAAGTATTGTTTTGTGTTGTAGTTATTTTTGTTGAGATGTGAACGTTTTACTGACTGTAGATATAAGGGGAGAGACAAAAATAGTTTAAACTTATGTCACTTTTAAAAGTATATACTTTTTCAATTAAAAGCTTAAATTCTACATAGGACATTGTAAAAACTGTAAAGAAAGTCAACAAATCATCTCCCCTAAAATCATAGTACTACAAAATATTTTGATTTTCCTGGGTTCTGTTCTTCAAAGGTTTTCCCACCTACATGCATATTTTACTATAATATATACTTATAATCTCTTTAAAATCAATTAAATTATTAAAATATTTCTCTGCACTGTAAATATAGTGCTGTTGTTTCACTAATTTATTACTAGTAGCTTTCACATTTCTGCCTTCTCCATCCTTCTTCCCTGTCCACACAGGAAAACACTACTGGGTACAGTACACATATATATGTGATTCTGTTCCTGTTTTTTTTATGATTATTTCTCTTATATCTTTATTTTCCTCATTTAAGTGACAACATAGAGTGTTTTCCTCTGTATGATTTATTTTCTTGTATGCAGCACTCTCTGGGTCCAGTCACATTGTTTCAAATAGCAGAAGTTTATTTTTTAATATGACAATGACTAAGTATTTATTCTTTTATCTATATCACACATCTACTTCAGCCAAACATCTGCTGATGGGCAGTTGAATTGTGCATCTATCCTTGGGTATTATAAATGTTAATGTTTAAAACATTGGGGGTAATATATCCTTTAATGTGAATGTTTTCATTTTTTTGAGATTTATAACAATAACTGGAATTGCTGTAACATATACTGCTTGTATTTCTAGTTTTCTGAGCACTGACCACACTATTATAATAGTGGATGCATCAATTTATATTTCCACAAACAGTGTACCTGGGTTCCCTTTTATCGACATTCTTATTAATTTTTGTCATTTGTAGACTTTTTTTAATAGACATTTTTGTTGCTGTGAGTTTATATTTCATTCTGGTTTTGATTTATGATTTCCTAATGAATAGCAAAGTTATGTTTCTTCTTACGTGCAAGAAAATCATTCACATGTCTGTTTTTGAAAAGTTTAAATGAAGATCTTTCTACTGTTTTTAAGTTTGGGTCTTTGTTTTTTAACTATTGAGTCTAATATGCTATATATATTTTATGTAGATTAATATCTTGTTGGTTTCATTGTCTGAAACTCTTCCTTCTATCTGTGTGTTGTCATAATTCTTGCTGAACAGTTCCTTTGCTATGCAAAAGATTTTACACTTCACACTTATACAAGAAGTGGAATCCCTGTATCACATAATACATCTATTATTTCCTCAGTAATATTAAAAACTGTTATTGTTTGTTTTCCTTATTTTTTTCACTAAGGAGATAGATCAAAAGTAAATATTCATATGATTTATCTCAAAGGCAGTTCTGCTCCTGTTGGTCAGAAATTGTATAGTTTCAGGTTTTACATGTAGGAAATTAATCCATTTTTATCTTATTATATTATATAATATATGTATTATTATATAATATGGAAGGAAGTGCTCTTACATCTTCCTTTGCTTGTACTGTCCAGTGTTCACAGAACTACTTGCTGAAGAGACTGCCTTTTTCCATTGTATACTCTTGCCTCCTTCATTGTAGACTAACTGACCATATGAGTGTGGGTTTATTTTAGGACTTTTTATTTTGTTCCATTAATCTATGTGAATCTTTTAGTGATATATTTTGATGTTTTGGTTACTCTAACTTTGAAGTATATTCTTAAGTCAGGGAGGATAATACCCACAGCTTTGTTCATTTACTGAAGATAATTTTAGAAAATTTGGGTCTTTCACAATTTTGTATAAATTTTATTATATTTCTCCTTGTTTTGTGAAGAAACACATTGATTCTGTGAGAATAGAAATTTTCTAAAAGGAAAAACCTGAGAAAAATTTTAAAGTGTGGTGGATAAATCATAGAATATTAAACAACCAATGGATTGATGCATAAATCAAAGTAAAAATACATAAAGAATTATGATAAGAAAAACAAAGTCCATGGGGGTATAGCAAAAGCAGTATTAATAGGGATACTTATAGCAAAATAATCCCACTTATAAAAATAAGAAACATCTCTCTTTTATAACATAATCTTACATACAAAAGAAGAAGAAAAATAATAAACAAACTTGATAGTATGTGGAAAGACAACTGAAAGGTCAGAACATAAATAAATAAAATAAAGATTAATAATAGAAACATCTAGTCAAACTACATAATGGCTTTTGAAAGATAAATATAACTGATAAACTTTAACGAGACTCATGAGCAAAAAAGTGAGTACAGTTAAAAAAGCTCCAAAATAAATGAGAAGTTACAGCTTATAAAAAATAACACAAATCATCATAAAATTATACAACAAATTATATGCCATTAAAAATGTCCCTAGAAGAAGTGGACAATTACTTAGAAAGACCTAATCTCCAGGATGGAATGAGTAATAGAAAATGTTAACAGATTATCACTAATGGAATTGAATAATTAATTAAACAAAATCTCCCAAGATACAAAATTCCAGGCCTAGACAGCCTCACAGGTGAATTCTGCCAAACATTTAGAGAAGAGCTATCACCTATTCTTCTCAGAGAATTCCAATAATTTGCAGAGGAAGGAAGGCTTCCTACCCCACATTTCTATATCACACTACTACTAAAACAGGAACAAATATCTCATAAAATTACAGGTTAAATACTACTGATAAGCATAGATGCAAAAATCATCAATAAATTGTTAGCAAAGAAAACAAAATATTAAAAGGATTATACAGTATGATTAAGTCCCTTTTATGCAAGGGATGCAAAATTGATTCAATACCCAGAAATTAATCAATATGATACACCAAACTAACAAACTGAAAAATAAAAATTATATGGTCACCTCAAAAGTGTCATAAAATGTTTTGACAAATTCATTATCTATTTATGATTAAATTTCTCCTCAAATTGGGCATGAGGAAACATACCTCAACACAGTTAAGTCATATATGACAAGAACTCAGCTAACATGACACTCACTGATTAAAAGCTGAAAGCATCTCCTGTAAGAGAAGGAAGAAGAAAAATAATGCTCACTCTTACCACTGTTATTCAATATAGTATTGGAAATTCTAGCCATAGCTATCCATAATACAAGTAAATAAAATATAGCTATTTCAAAAAAAGGAGTAAAATTATCTGTTTGCAGATGAAATACATTAAACAGAAATCATAAAGAAGACGCCATAAGACTACTAGGGCTTATGAATGTGTCTGGTAAAATTTCAGAATGTAAAATTAACATACAGAAATCTTGCATTTCTACACACTAACAACAAACTAACAGATAGAGGAAGTGAGGTAACTGTCTCACTTACAGTTGCATTAAAAAAAATCAAGAAATGTATCCATCCAAGGAGTTAAATATCCTGTAATAAGAAAACTATAAATATTTGTAACAGAAATTGAAGATAATGCAAACAGATGAATGGATATACTGTGTTCATATATTAGGAAAAAATATTGTTTAAATGACAGTACTAGCCAAGAAAATACACAAATTAAATTCAGTGCCTATCAAAATACAAAGTGCATTTTCAGACACTTACAAAAAATAATTCTTAAATTTTCATGTAAACACAAAAGAGTTGAAATCACTAAAAAAGAAAAGAAAAGAAAAGAAAACAAACAAACTAAAAACACAAACAAGTTTGACAAAAACAAATAGAAAGTATCACTGTGCCTGATTTTAAACTCTAATACAAAGCTACAGTAATGAATATGGTAGTGGCACAGAACAAACAGAATAATGGAACACAACATAATGCCTAAAAATGAAATCAGACAGTTATGCTCCTTTAGCCCATTACAAATAAATTAATATACAGTGGTGGAAAGGTAATCAACATGCACATGAAATTGGTCAACATCACTAATCATCAGAAAAATGCAAGTCCAAAACACAATTAGATTTTATGTCAGTCCTGTCAGAATGAATATGATCAAAACTATTACAAATATAAATGTTGGTGAGGATGTAAGGAAAAGAACCCTGATGCGCTGATTGAATGAATGTAAATTTGTGCTGCCACTGTGGAAAACAGTATGGAGTTTTATATAAAATTAAAAATGAAATATGATCCAACATTTCTATATCTGGATACTTATTCCAATAAAATAAAAACACTAAGCAGAAAAGATAAATTCAACCATATACTCACTGCGGCATTATTTACAATAGCCAGGATATAGAAGCAAATTAATTGCTCATCAATATATGATGGACAAAGAAAATGTCTGTTTATAGTATATATATCTAACCATCTATTAACTGAAGATTTATCTATATTTGAATATATATATGCATACACACTATATATATATTATGCACACTATATATATATATATATATGTATGCACACACACACATAAAATTTCAATGGGTTATTACTCAGCTCTAAAATGTATAAGTTCTTGTCATTTGCAAAAAATGGGTAGACCAAGAGGGTAATATGCTAAGTGAAATTAGTCACACAGATAATGACAAATGCTAAATTATTTTTCTCATATTTTGATTTTAAAACAAATTAACATAACAAAACAGAAAAGGAGTAATAGATATAGAAAGATACAGGTTGTTTACAAGAAGGAGGGAAATGTAGTGAAGAAAAAGAAATAGTTCAGAAAAATTAAGAGAGAATATTTTCCAGTTGCAATTTAAATGAGTCAGGAACAAGAAATGTACTGTATGGGGAATAGTCAATAACTATGAAATATCTTTAAATAGCAACATATCATAAATAAATTTATTCTTGTTATCAGTTTGAAATGTATTAAAATTTGCAAACATTATGTAATGTAAGAGAAACTAACACAGTGTTATACATTAACGTACACTTCAAAAACAAACAAATATACTTATAGAAAAAAACAGATTTGTAGTTAACGGAGGCAGGGGTTGGGAAAGAAGAATTAGATTAATACACTCGAAAGATACAAACTTCCAGGCGTTAAAAAACGTGTTCTAGGGATGCTACATTTTAACATGATAAATACAATTAATACTGCTTTTTGTTATATATGAATGTTGTTAAGAGGGTAGACGCTAAGATTTCTCAACACAACTAAAAACAAATTGTATTTCTTTAATATTATATCTAAATGAGATAATGAATTCTCCGTAAAATTGCTATATTTACTTCATGATACATGTGACTCAAATATCTACCCTTTGCACCTAAACTTACACAATGTCTTATGTCAATTATTTCTCAATAAAAGCAGAAGGAAAAATGGAAAGACAATGATCATTGTTTCCCATGTCATTTCTCATTAGTGTTTTTGAAGCAAGTAATCGTGAGTCATGATAGAGTTATCCTAGATAAAGATGCAAATATATAAGTGATTCTAATAAATTATACATAAAGATACTAATATAACTAGTGTTTTACCATGCCTTAAACTTTCTTCATGATAACAGACCACTGATTTTGTAGGCATCAAAATTTCACTCTGTGAATTCATCTGAGATTAGGGAATGGATAAAAAATGTAACCATGGCTGCTTTTCTTTGAGTGTTAATATTCACTGTCTCAGACGAAAGGTCTCATCTCCCCAACAGCATCAGTAAGTAAGGAACATGCTAGGTTGCAAAAAATCTCAGCATGGTAAAACCTCAGAACTCCTACAGTTCTTAACTGTTTTGCAATTGGAATGCAATAATGACAATGACTTGATTTTGGAAAACAATATGGTGTTTTCCCATGGTTGCATTAAGGGATGTGAGGATAATCCCTGAGATCCACAGGAATTATCCTCGCTCAAGTGCTGGCAAAGAACTATAAAGTTTCTGCATTATTAGGACTGAGGACTGCTTTCAAAATAATGACTATGCTCACTGTATTCCAGGTAGTCCAACGAAATAAAGGTTATTGCTATTTGTAGTTGAACGGGAATACATCAGCAGTTCAGTCTCTATAAATTAGTCAATGGGTGTTCAAAGCCAAAATATGATGTGTCAACAATGAGAATTAAAAGAGAAAAAAACTTGGACATAAGCTTAAATTAAAAAGGAGACACAATCCTGTGCTGGGCTCTGGGGATTGGAGACTGTATATGCCTCAGTCCAATTCAAGGGTTCAGTGGCTTGGCCCTAGCATCAGCTCGGGATTCAATGAAAAGATAACAATTAGCATACTGGGAGAAATATAATATTCCTCTCCCTGATCGGAAGAAAATCTGGTGGCTCAATGAAACTCTTAATTCACAGAGATTCTGCCAGATGCAGAATAATAATTCACTGATGACTCAACTAAGACAAACTTCATTACTGCTTAAAAATGCATCTTCACACACACACACGCAGTGGAAGACAGATTTGTTGTATTTAGTGGGAAGAATTCAGTGGACAAAGCTCAGAGAATAGTTTTCAAAGCACCAGCCAACTTTTGTTCATTTGCCAATATTCTAGTTTTCCCAGGTAGAAAACTAGAGATGGAGAAACAAACGATATAATTCTTTAGGATTTCTAATTTTGAAATTAAAGTGTAGCTTTTGACTTATCACTATAGAATCTTGTTATGATGATTATGGTAAGACCCACTGTCTGATAAGGGAGCTGGAAACTAGCTGCTGAACCAGCCCTTCTGAACCCCAGACTGATAATGTAAGCTACAACATAGCCACCATCAGATTTGAGCTGACAAACTTGAAAGGTTGATGTTTCTGTTATAGGAACAATCACTTCTGTCCAGGCATAGATCTTCTGTTGCAAGTGGTCTCTTTCCTTCTCTTGGTAAAAGTCATATTGGTGGGAAGTTGCTAGAGCTTACCCTGGCCCGTTTGTCCATTCTCCAGATTATCAAAGGCTTTCTTCACAAATGGTGACACATTTTCTGGACTCAATTTTGCCTTTCCAGTCTTATCAGATGACACTGGCTGCATCATTGTGAGCAGAAGCCTTAGGCTCCCTGAACTTGCCTACAATTTTTCCAGAATTTCAGCTCATTTCACATTCTGAAATTGCTTCACCATTTATTTTAAATTAATGGGAGTCAAAGTCTTCCATTAATATTATATATTTCCTAATATCTGCAGAAATTTGGTATTCTTGCAGTTAGACAAATATTTAATTCTACCACCCTCACCTCTTTTTTGTCCACACAGTTCAGATTGCAATTCAGTTACTGAATACGACCACCCCAACCAAGGGGCTAGTACCTCGCAGATACTTCCTGTGTGAAGGTTAGCAAGGGCACAAGTTATGTGGGGTGAATAAACCTACACTAAATGTTTGCAATGGCATTGTCAATTGTGGATAAAGCTCTGATTCTAAGAAGTCAATTAATTAGAAATAAGTATAGTTATTGGTATGGGGAAGAGAATCAGCTATTTTGGGGTGGGTGGGTGATGAAGAGATAGGAAAAAATCCAGCAAATGAGAATGGAATGCTTTAGGTCTCTGAAGGCATGAATTAAGAAGAAAATAATACTTTGTCTCCTGTACCTATCTCCAATTACAGTCTTGAGTGACTAGCCTTGGGCTACGAAAAGAGCTAGTTTGTGGTGAAGAATAAAGACCATAATGAAACTGTTTGTAAACCATAAAAGTTTTGTTGTTTCAGGAAAGTAGATTTTGCTTAGTTAACATGTATTTTTCATTCACTAAATACTAAAATGCCTCCTGTGGCATGAGCTGTGCTTACTGTGCTGGTATCCAAGTTAGACAAGGAAAGGGGGATAGACCGAAAATATCTAGAGGAGGTGATTTCTGTACTGAGACTGGGGAAATCTAAATAGGTAAAAGGAGGACATTCTAAGTCTAAGGATAAGCTGGAGCAATAGTTGTGAGTTTGGATTTAATATGGTTGATAAGCATTTGCCTGGATGTATCTCCAGAAACAGTGAAACATAAAGATATGCTAA
This sequence comes from Vicugna pacos, assembly GCF_048564905.1. Taxonomy (NCBI): domain Eukaryota; kingdom Metazoa; phylum Chordata; class Mammalia; order Artiodactyla; family Camelidae; genus Vicugna; species Vicugna pacos. Next base: position 46,059,813 of record NW_027328741.1, read on the forward strand.
ATTAGTCAGATGCCAAATCGATAATGAAATGACTAAACCAAGATGAGTTTGTGGGCTTAGATTTGGAAAAGTATTAAGTGCAACCCTGAAGATGTAAGCTTGTGTTTGGCTGGAACATAAAAGTAACTTAAAATATTCACTCTAAAAATATAGTGCAGACTCTTGAGTGGAGAAAAATAAAGCAACATTTGGAATGCTTAGAAAACAGCACAAGGAAGACCATAGATAAAATTCCTTGTTAAATTTTACCACATGCTGAATGTACCATCTGAGACTATATCATGTGACTTTTATTATACCAGAGATGACATAATAAAGACCATGATCCCTGGGCCGGTTCCTGCATTTTCATCCTGTTCCAACATAACCTAACTTAACACATTTAATACTTTTCAGGATAAACCAGAAACCACTAAGTAATTTTCCCTCTCTCCATGTTTTAGTCTTTTTCCAAATTCTTCCATTTTCTCTTCTTCCTCACAGAAATTATTTAAATTTACACTCATGTTGTTCCATCAAATGATCATATCAAACAAATATCTCTTTTTTTCTTTAAATGGTAACTTAGTATCACTTTTAACTCTTATCTCTATTTAAAAAAATAAGGATAATAAAGTACAATTCTATGTTTATTGTTCAAATAAGAAAATTGCACATATTTGTCAAAATTTGCAAACATCAATTTTAATCTTTGTTATCATGCATAACCTGGTAGTCCTCTGGTAGTTCAGTTGTAATTAGGATGACGTTCATAAACTGAAGATGTCTGATGAGTTGGCCTTGAAATAGAAGTAGCTGATGTATCAGCTATCACTGGCACTGGAAACCGTGGGTTGCTCACAGGTTGAAGTTTACAAAAACGACCTTCATTGGCAGATATGTTGTGATATCTATTTGGAAAATAAGAAGGCTCCACCATCAGTCCAAAATAACTGCTCTGTAAGGGGGACAAAATGCTGTATTGAGAAGTAGAAGTTGTAGTTGTAATGAAGTTCACAACACGGCCATTTGCTTCAGTGTAGCTGCTTTGAGAGTGCCCGTGGACAGTGGTCAACTGATTTAAAATAGCTAGTTGTTCCACTGCAATATTTTCTTGTGGTCTAACTGACGTTGATGATGGAGGAGAAAAATCACCTCTGAGCGGCGTAGTTTTATCACAAATTATGTGGCCAATAGAGGGCTTTCTTATTAGAGGCATGTTTAAATCTGCAGAAGGTAAAAATGCACTTTCTCCACTAGTGTCAGCCACAAAATCAGAATTATTTTTACCAACATTACTTCCTCCTTTAAAGTGCTTCTTGTTGAAATCTCGAGCCAATAAAGACACCAGAGAGGCATTTTTAATCCCAACTCTTCATTTTATTCTCACTAAAAGCTGAGGACAGCCTCGTTTAAAATTTGGATTATGTTAGAACTGCAGCTACAACCAAAGGAGAAAGGTTTTAGTAATAATTTAAACCAAAATACATAACTACAATAAGCCTTAACTTTAAAACCTCAGATTTCATGTTTAGTATGCAAAGATAATATCATCAAAATATGAACATTGCTGACGATATTTTGAAGTTCCTTATTTGGAAAATACACATGTAAATAGTATAGTCATCAAATTAAAGAATTTAGTGTTTGCAGTAACAGTGAATGCCACTTTTGAAAAGCAGCTTTCATACCTTCACTTAGATTTCTGATAAGATTCATAGCTGCTAGCAAACTTTCTCATAGTCTTGAAGAGTTAAGTCACTGTCCTCATTTTTAGAAAAAATAAAGAATTTTAGCATTTGTAGTTTTATACTATTTTCAAAATCTAGCTTTACATTTATATTACCATAGATTGACTTACAAAATAAAATTTTATACATAAGTTACCAAGTCATAACTAAAATTTGTGTATACCTTGCTTAAAACAGAGGCTTCTTTTTCTTCTGCCAGAAAGTCAACTAGACAAGCAGATCTTTGAAATTTCTGCCGCACTTTACTAAACCCATAAAGGTTAAGCTGTCTAACTAAACTTTTCATACTTCCAGTTTCAAATATTCTGAAAGGGGACTTTCTTTCCAAAACTTCCTTTTTAAAGACATCTTCATCAATCACTATGGAAGTTCCATTATCATCCCACCAGATGGATTTAAATTGGTCACTCCCAGCCATTTTCCAGAGTTTTCTTGGAAATGTCAGAGAACGAAAATCATTATCTTCATCTGGTTCCAAGACACAATGTGTGTAACATGGTCTTTTTATCAAGGATTTTTCAGACAAATTCTGAAAAGCATTTTCTTCAATCATACACCTCAAGTCCAAGTCCCCAGAGAATGTTTGATCACACGATAGAGATCTACCGGGGTTTCCTGAATCAGCTGGTCCATCTTTAGGAGGCACATCTTGAATTTCTGAAGAAATATGTGCCATCTCAAATAACATTTCCTACAGCTACTTTTCTAATCTGCATGATTTTGAGCAGTGCAGCTTCATATGCTGCTTAAGCAGGCCTGCACAGTTAAACTGATAGGCCATCAACATGGTTCTCAACCTGAGTGGCTGTGACATCACAAAAAGACTGGTCTCTTAGCAACCCAAGTGTAACAATCAGCCAGTGTTTCCTTCTCATTAATCCAGTTAAAATGAAATATATAGGATATTTATTTTTATACTGTGATGTGCAAATATTTTCCCGAGAATATCTTTTTAAACAATTTAACTTTGGGGTGTATGAGATAAAAACAATCTCATTCCTTTTGTACCCAAATTTATACAACATTGGTGAACAGAGTATAAATATGCACAAAGTAAATAAAATAATTTTAAAATATTGGAATTTAAAGTGAAATTTGTGTAAAATTTTTACAGAATGGTTATAACAATTTCATTATCATTTGTAATTAAAGTGAATCAAAATTTGATTTGTAAACGGAAGTAGTTATTTCTCTGTGTACTTTACAATAAGTAGCTCTATATTCAAAACATCAGCAGAATAAATATCAGTTTATTTGTTATGTTTATAAATAAATGTTAAATATTTATGAATTAAAATTAAATTAAAATAATCAATCAAATTTAAGAAATTCCAAAGGGAGGAATTTTGTTTAAATTTTATTTCAGTGCTATAAGTAAAAGATATGTAATTTAATATTCTACTTTACAAATACACAAGAGAAAAATCTGATTGTACACTTACAAATGTTTATTTTTGCCATTCTTTCACTCAGAGGTTTTTAAGTCCCTAGAAGGAATAATTTTTCTTGTCATTTTTAATCCATACTCTTGTGGCTTCTGTTAAGTGTTCCAAAATGATGTTGATAAATAAAGTTATGCATAAGGTCCTGGGTTCTATAAGCAGTGACTCCATTAAGGGGCAAACAAACAAACAATCAAAAAACAAAAAAGTAACATTATATGTGGGTTAGTGTGGAAAAGACAAGGTAATGCATTTTAGGAAGCCATATGTTTTCCAGTCCTGAAACAGTTGGCACTGTTAGTATAATATGGCATTTTAAGGCAAGTGTTTGTTCACTAATTGCAAATAATAGCTATGCTCTGTATCAGTAAACTGTAGTAAGTCCAGTTCTACCAAACCTTATATTATTTATTTAGAAATAAATTCCATTAAACATAAGCCAAATTCAAAATGATTGATAAAATTTTAAAATAAATAAATGTACACTCAAGCTACAATGTAAATTTTTCCTTCAGTATGTGTATATTCCATTCTAAATAAATATTATCAACCTGAATTCATTGCAATTATAAGAATTATAAACTATACTTAAGTATGATTTAGCCCTGATTCATAAATATTATTTAACATACACAAATCAATAAATGTGATACCATCCCTTAAAAAACAGAGAATTCAAAGGTAACAATCTCAAAAAAATGTAGGAAAATTATTGACAGAACTGATCTTAACTTTTGTATACAAAAAATTCTTAACAAATTCTCTCTAGATAGAATATAACTAAAGATAAAAATAGCCATATATGAAAAACCCATGACTTTCATCAAGTTCAATATTAACATACAGGAAAGTTTTCCTCTGGTACAGTAATACGAAAAAGTAGCTCATCCTCACAAGTCCTAAATTACACTACAAGAAGTTCTAGCCAGAAAAACTAGTCAAGAAACATTAAAAAAGACATCCAACTTGTAAACAAGCAGTACTATTTTTACAGAGGACGTAATTACACATAGATGGAAAACTCCATAGACTCCTCCAGTGACTGTTAGAAATTGTCAACAAACTTAATAAACTTGCAGAATACAAAATCAATATACAAATATCTGTTGCATTTTTATATACTAACAACAAATTATCAGAAAGAGTAATTAGGAAAACTATTGTGTGTAAACTTATACCAAAAAGAATAAAATAGGAATAAAATAGATAAGTGAAATTAAAGATCTAAACATAGATCTATAAATTAAAGGTGCAAGAAATATAAGTAAACCAAATAAATAGAAAGATATTCTGTGCTCATAGATTGTATACAATGTGAGGAAATACTATAATCTATCTTTCGCATATTCAATCTCCCCAGCACTACTTATTGAGGAGAATGTCTTTGCTTCATTTTATACTCTTGCTTCCTTTTTCATGGGTAAATTGATCATAGGTGTGAGGGATTATATCTGGTTGCGCTATTCTCTTCTATTGATTGGTGTCTGTTTTTGATCCAATATCATGTTTTTTAAATTACTAAATCTTTAAAGGACTCTTTAACATCAGATTATTTTACACTATTAGATTTAATACTACTTTTCAAGATTATTTTGGCAAGTCATGATCTTTATGGTTACATATAAATTTTGAAAGTATTTGTTCTATTTAATGGAAAAATCTCATGGGTATTTTGACATGAATCACACTAAATGTAGATTGCCTTGTGTAGTATGTTTGTTTCAACCACATAGTTTCACATCATTAACATAAGAGATCTTTTCATTTCTTGGGAACAGATTTAATTACATTCATCAATGTCTTCTATTTTTTAATGTATAGGTTTTCATCTTATTTGTTACCTTGATTTTAGGTATTCTTTACATATGTAAATAATTATATATATTACATTTGTAAACTGGTTCCCTACACAAATATAACAGGCAGAAGGCAGTGGCAAGATATATTCAAAGTCTTGAATGAAAGAAAGCTGTAATCTAAGATAATTTATCAAGCAAGTCTATTTTTTAGAATAGAAGGAGAGATAAATAACTTCCATAAAAGTGAATACTTAAAGAATTTAGCAACAGAAATGAAATAATGAAAGATCTAGTCTAAAGAAAAAAAACAGAAATCTATAGAAAGTAGAAAGAAATAATTAGAAAGACAATAGCTGCCATGACATAAAATAGAATATACATGATGTTGTAAAACAGGACATCATAATTTTTAAGGGTCAGAGAGCGAAACAGGACAATACAGAGTATTTTCTTCTTGTTTCTCTTCTCTGTAGGAGGGGTTAGAGTTTGTATTCCTATCAGTCAAAATAAACAGATATATTAACGGGTCAATACACATACAAAAGACGGTAACCAGAAGTCAAAAGCTTACAATGAATTAATAAAGCCAAAAAGAAACCAAGATAATAAAGAAAAGTTATATAGCCACAAAAAGAAAAAGAAATGAACAAAAAGGAAATACAAAATCAACTGGGAAATGAAGTTCAATATGGAAATAAACAGCAATCTATCAATAATTATCAAAACTGTTAATAGACTAAGTGCTTCAATCAAAAGATATTTATTGTCAGATGGGATATTATAACAAGACCCTACATTATGAAGCATACAAGGGACCCACTTTAGTAAGAGGAAAACACATCAATTGAAAGTCAGAAGATGGAAAAATATATTCCATGCAAATGGACATGACAAGAATGCAGGACTATGAGTACTGACTTCACACAAAATAGACTTTACATGAAAGGCCATAGAGAAAGATAAACAAGGACATGATATAATAATTAAAGGAGCAATACAAAATGAGGGCATTATACTCATTAAGATATATGCACTCAATATATGAGCACCTAAATACGTAAAGCAAATACTAATAGATAAAAAAGGAGAAATCGGAGGGAACACAATCACAGTAGGAGACTCTAACTCCCCATTACCATGACTAGACAAGCTTTCAGACAGAATATAAATAATAGAACAAAGATACTAAAATATACGATGAAATAATTGGAGTTGGTTGATATTTTCAAAACACTACTTCTCCCCAAAGCAGAATATACATTCTTTTCAAGTGCACATGGAACATTTTCGAGGAAAGATTATGTACTCAGGTACAGAAGAGGCCTCAACAAACTTAAGAAGATAAAAATTTTTTCAAGCAACTTTTCTGAGTATAATACCATGAAAGTAGAAATAAATCACAGAAAAACAGGGAGAAAAAATTACGGCATGTAGATTAAACAACATGGTACTAAAACAAGTAGGGGAGGTGAAGAAGTAAAATAATAAATAAAAAATATATCGAGATATATGACAAAACCCTATGCAAAGTTTATGTAATACAGATAAAGCAGGCTTTAGAGGGAAGTTCATAGTGACAAGGCCCTCCTCAAAGAAGAGCAATTTCAAATAAATAATCTAACGTTCTATAAACACTAATCATGAAAGAAGAGCAAACAAAACAAAAAGTCAGCAGAAAGAGGGAAATATTTAAGGTCATGGAAGGAAGAATTGAATTAGAGTTTAAAAAATAGAAAAAATCAAACTATTTTTTGAAATAGTAAACAAAATTGACAAAACTCTGGACAGACTCATCAACAAGAATAGAGAGAGTACACAAACAACATAAGAAATGACAATGGAGAAAATACAAAGAGTACAACAAATTTGCAAAATATCATAAGGGAATAACATGAGCAACTATATGGAAACAAACTGGAAAAAAAGGAAGAAATTCAGAAGTTTCTGGAAACATTCAGCCAACCATTTTTGCATTAAGAAAATATTGACCATTTGAACAGAGAGATCACCAGAAATGGAATACAATTATCAATAAAATAAAAAATCGCTGCAAACAAAATTCAGACCCTAATAGCTTCACTGGGGAATTTGACTAATCATTCAAAGAAAAATCCATGCCACACCTCCTCAAACTTTTCCAAAAGCTTGATGTGGAGAGAGTACTCCCAATCTCACACCATAGGGCAAACATCAAACTGATACCAAAACCAGAAAAAGACACTACACCAAAGACAACAATAGGCCAATATCATTGATAAACATAGATATAAAATTCTTTATGAAATTATTAACAAACAGAATCCAACAGCATGTAAAAAGAGATTACACACCATGGTCAAGTTAGGTTCATACCAGGAACACAAGGATGGTTGAACATATGCAAATCAATCAATCAATTGTGATACACCATATCAACAAAGCAGGACAAAAAACCACATGATCATCTCAGTAGATACAGAAAAAGCATTTCATAATATTTAACACCTATTTGCAATAAAAGTTCTTATCACAGTGGGCATAGAGGGACATATCTCAACATTATGAAAGCTATTTATGACCAACATATAGCCAGCAAAAATCTCAATGGTGAAAAACTGAAACCCTTCCCAAAAATCCTGAGACAAGACAAGGTTGCCCATTCTCACAATTTCAATTCAATATAGTCTCAGAAGTCCTAGCCACAAAGATCAGGCAAGAAAAAGAAATAAAATGATTCAGACTGGAAAAGAAGAGGTAAATTTGCCACGATACGCAGACATGACACTATATAGAGAAAACTGTAAAAGCTTCACTAATAAGTACTTAGGCTAAAAAAGGAACTGGGCAAGGTACCCAGAGTAATGTACAGAAACTAATAGCATTTCTTTACACTACCATTCAATCAATAGGAAAACAAATATAGAAACAACCGCTTTTATAACTGCACCCAAAACTACTAAATGCTTAAGAATAAATCTAACCAAGGAGGTGAATATCTTATACAGGGACAACTAGAAAACATTGATTGAAGAAATAAAAAAAATTTGAAGAATTGAAAAGATACCCAATGGACATGTAACGGAAGAAACAAAATTGTTAAAATGGCCATACTGCCCAAGGCAATCAACAGACTTATTGTGATTTCCTATCGAATTATGAAAACATTTCTTTTTAGGACTGAACCAAATGATCCTAAGACTTACACAGAGTACTAAAAAATCCATAATTTCCAAAGCAATATTCAAAATAAAGTAAGAGGCTGGAGGAATAAACCACCAGGTCTCTATACACTTTTGCAGAGATACAATAATCAAAATGACAAGATATTGGTACAGAAAGAGGCATATGGAAAAATGGAACAGAATACAGGGCCTAGGAATAAATCTACAGATGTATGTTGAATGAATCATTGACAGAGTAGCCAAGAATATTACAGAGAAAAGACCATCTCTTCACCAAATGCTGTTGGGAAAACTGGATAGCAGCATACAGAGCAATGGAGTTAGAACACTCCTTCATTGCATACACAAGAATAAACACAAAATGGCTTGAAGACTTCAATGTACGGGAAGACACAGTAAATCTCCTAGAAGAAAACAAAGGCAAAACACTCTGAGGTAAATCTCAGCAATGATCTCCTAGAACAGCATACCCAGGTAATGGATGTAAGTGCAAAATTAATAAATGGAACCTAATTAAACATAAGTTTTTGGACAGCAAAGGAGATCATAAACAAAGCAAACTGACAACCTACAGGACTAAAGAAAACATTTAGAATTGATGCACCTGACAAAGTCTTAATTTCCAAAATATAAAGACTTTATACAACCTAATAATAATAATAAAAAACAAGAAACCCAATCTGAAAATCGGCAGAAGCCCTAAACAAGCAATTCTCAAATAGAGACATACAAATGCCACACAGATATATGAAAAAAAAATTCTCACTATCATTATTATAGAAAGGCAATTTAAAACTATGATGAAGTATCACCTCACAATAGTCACAATGGCCATCATTCAAAAATCCACAAACAATAAAAACTGGGGAAGCTGTGGAGAATGTGAACCGTCATACACTGATAGAAGGAATGTAGTTTGGTGCAGTCATTGTGGAATACAGGATGGGGATTCCTCAAAAGAATAAAAATTGACAATATACATTCCAGCAATCCCACTTCTGGGTATATATCAAAGGGAACAGTAATTCAAAAAGACACCTGCACCCTGATGTTCTTAGCAGTGCTATATATAACAGCCATGACATGGAAGCAACCTAATGGTCCAACAACTGATGACAGTATTCAGAAATTATGCCATATTTACACAATGGAGTAATATTCTGCAATAGAAAATGATAAAACAATGACATTTGCAGCAAAATGGATGTCCCCATAAAGTGACGTTCTAATTGAAGTAAACCAGAAGGAGAAAGAAAAATAATACATGACATAACATATGTGTAATATTAAAAAAAATTTCGATGAGAACACAATGATTTCATGTACAAAATTTAAGCACACTCACAGACCTAATAAAAGATTTTATGATAAATGCGGAAAGGGACTTTGAGAGGATATATATGGGAGCTTTCATTTATAAAAAGTTATCCACTATATATAAAAATAGATTTTTTCAAAATTTCTTTCATATGACACAGGGCAGTAAGTTAAATATCGTGAAGTAAACTTTCATAGTTACACAAATGTATACATGTACGGGAACACTGTGATCTACACCACAGATTTACACATTGTAAATGGCTGTACTTCAATGATAAATAAATGAATAAATATGTAAATAAATAAATAATATATAAATTAATAAGTAAATAAATAAATAAATAAATAATATCTAAATAAAAAAATTTAGTAATAAATGAAATACAAAGATTCACACTACTTAACTTTTCACCTCAAATTCTAGGGGAAAACTGAAAGAAAAAAGAAGATAATTGAATGAATGATAGTAAGGAAAATAAGAGAAACAATTGAAAATATAAAAAAAAAATACCTTAGTCTTTTTCTTTTAAACATAAAGTGGACAAAAGTTTAGGCTGATAAAGAAATTAAAGACTCAATTAAACTTAGAAATTAAAGAGAATATATTACCACTGATGTTGTAGAGATGCAAAGCATCATAAGAAATTACCACTAGACAACGATTTGAATGACTTACAACAAAAGACAAATTCCCAGTAACATATGTCTTCCAATACTGAATCAAGAAGAAATAAGAATGTTAAATAGAGCAAAAGTGTATAGGAGTAAATCAATAATCCTAACTTCCCAAACAAGAAAATATTTGCAAGACGACTTTACTGGTCTTTACTGTCATTCATTTGAAGAAAATTTCTCACCAATTCTTCCCCAAATCTTCCAAGAATTTGAAGGGTGTGAAAGATTCCAAACATGTTTTATGATGCCAGCTTTATATACATAACAATGATAGAAAGGACATTATATGCAAAATATAGAATATTATCCCTGATGAACATATGTGCCAAAATTCTCAACAAAACACAAGCAAAATGAATTCAACAACACATTTAAATTATAATACACACACATGAGTAAAGGGATTAATCCCTGGGTTTAAGGATACTTCAAAATATTGACATCAATAAAGGTGACATCCCACACTAATAGAATGAGAAATAAAACTCACATAATCATCTCAATACGTGTGGAAAGTGCATTGTATATGATACAACATACTTTTAAGATACTCCCATCAAATTAAATTAACCCTGTCAGTGGCACGATATCATTTACACACAAACACTGTGTGGAGAGAAACGAAGCAGTTCTCTGTTTTTGATTCTAAGAAGAAGGCTTTATATAGGACATACACAATGCCTCACATATCATTTAAGTTATAACAATGATAATAATCTTAAGCTATTTATCTCCCCATTCTACTGCAGTAAGCACAGGATGTTAAATGATCAAGGAATGTTTTAAAGTTCATCACGGAACTTCATTAAGTAGGCCATCTCTTATCCAGCTGGCTGTGCCTTTCTTAGGTTGTCCTCCTCTGAGTATCTTACCCAGAATAAGATATCCATCCATTCATACTGGATACATTGAGTAGGCCATTTCTTATCCAGCCTGGATATGTGACATTCCTCACAGCTTGTTTATCAGTTCAGTCCATGGGCTTATTCTCTAGAGCCTTCAGACAGGGGCCTAAAAACCCAACATCCCTTGACCGAAAAATGGATGAAGAAAATTTGATGTATATATGCAATTAAATCAATATTTTGCATACCTATCAACAGTTTCCTTGGTGTTCCTTTTTCTCCATAATCTCACCAATATCTATTTGTTTTCTTTTTGATGAGAGCCTTCTGACAAGTGTGAAGTCTTGTCTCATTTTTGGTTTATGACTTTCCTAATAATTTATAACTCTGAACATATTTTAATGGGTCATTTAGCCAACTGTATGTTTTCTACAGAAATTTGATTCATGTCTATCTATTCAGTTCCTATAGACATTTTTTTAATTGGATTGTTTGCTCTCTTTTGTTGTTGTTGTGGGGAAAGAGTTTGCCATATATTTTGGATATTAACACCACATTGGAAAATATAACTTGCAAATATATTCTCCAATTCTGTTTGTTCAATTTTCATTTTATTGATCATTTCTTCTGCAGTGTAAATCTCTTTAGAGTGATACAATCGTATTTTGTTAGGTTTGCTTCTGCTTCCCATGCCAGAGGAGACATATGTAGAATCATATGAAGTCCAATGTCAGAGTGTACTTTTTATGTTTTATTCTAGGATTCTTTGTTTTCAGGATTTATGTTTTATATGCCCAGGAGTGGGATTGCTGGGTCATATGTAATGTCTAATTTTATTATGTAAAGGAACTTCCATACTGTTTCCAAAGTGGTTGCATCAATTTTCATTCCCACCAACAGTGTTGGAGAGTCCCATTTTCTCCACAACTACCCAATTCTTTACAGATTGTAGACATTTGAATGACAGCCCTTCTCAATAGTGTGAGGTAAAACATTATTTTATATTTGTCTTACATTTGTATAATGATTAGCAATGTGAGCATGTTATTTTTCCTGTTTGTCATCTGTGTGTCTTCTTTAGAGAATTGTCTTCTGCTCATTTTCTGGCTGAGTTGTTTGTAGACTTTTGAAATGGAGTTGTATGAACAATGTGTTTATTTTAGAAATTAGCCCCTTTTTGATTGCATTGTTTCCTAATATTTTCCCTCATACGGAAATTCATCTTTTCATTTTGTTTATTTTGCTGTGTAGAAGCATTTTAATTTAATTAGGATTTTTGTTTATTTTGTTTTTATTATTTTCAGCTTGGGAGAATGACATAAGAAAATTTTGCTACAATTTATGTCTTGTTTTGTTTATGTTAGTTTCCAGGATTTTTATTGTGTCATGTATTATATTCACATATTTAAAGCATTTTGAGTTTATTTTTGTACAGTGTGAGGGAGTGTTCTAATTTCATTGATTTACATGTAGCTATCTAGCTTTCTCAACATCACTTGCTGAAGACTGTATTTTAGACATTGTATATTTTTGTTTCCTTTGTCATAGTTTAGTTCACCATAGGTGTGATGTTTTATTTCTGCCTCTGTGTTACATTCCAGTGATATAGATGTTTGGTTGTTTTCCAGGATTGTGCGGTTTTGATTTAGGTATTTTTGTACTATAGTCTGAAATCTGGGATGGTTATAGGTTATGCCTCCAACTTAGTACTTTTTCCTCAGTGTTTCTTTTGCAGTTCTGGTTCTTTTGCAATTCCATACAAATCATAGTACTGTTTTTAGTTCTGTGGAAAATATCATGTAGTTTGATTTGAATCAATTTATATCTGTAGACATCCTTTGTAATATGTATATTTTAAAATTATTAATTCCTCTAAACTAAGACCTTGAGATTTTTTTCCATTTCTTGACATTATCTTCAGATTTCTTTATCAGTGTCCTATTCATTTTATTATGTTTTTTTCATAGGTTTTTCATTTTTTGATCTGATTTCTTATGGATCTTTTAAAATTATGGATTATTTCATTGTTTGTGTAAAAATGTGACAGTTTTTGTATATTAATCATGAATCATGCTACTTTGCTAAATGTCTTTATTAGATTTAGTTGTTTTGGTTTCGAGAATCTTTAGAGATCACTATATAGATTATCATGTCATCTAAAATAATAACAGTTTTACTTCATTCAATCCAACTTGAATAACATTTTTTCTTGTCTGATTACTGTTACTAGAAATTCCCATACTGTGTTTAATAAAACTGGTGAAAGTGGGCATCCTTGTCTTATTCCTTAATTTGGCTTTCAGGTTTTCACTTTTGCATATTATGTTGTCTGTGGTCCTGTAATTAACGACTTTAAATATGTTGAAGTATATTTCCTGAATCCTACTTTGCTAAGAGGTTTCTGCCATTGTTGCTTTTTTTGTTGTGGTTGTTGTTGTTGCTATTGTTGCTGTCTTAATGAATAAATGTTGAATTTTACGAAATGCTTTTAATGGATTTATTGGGATGACTATGTCATTTTCTCTTTTCCTTTTGTTAATGTGGTGCCTCAAACTGATTGATTTGTGTATGTTGAACCTCTCTTGTGACCCTGCAATGAATCCAAGTTGATCATGGTGTATGATATATTTTAGGTATTGCTGGATTTAGTTTGCTAATAATATTTTGTAGAATATTTGCTTGTAAATCTATCAAATATAATGGCTTGAAATTCCCTTTGCCAGTACTTTTTTTGTTGATTTTGCTATCAGGGTGATGAAAGCTTCATAGAATTAATTTGGGAGTTTCCCACATCTTCACTATGTTTGAATAGTTTGAAGAGTATAAGTTCTGCTTTGTGTAATTTTACAGTTCTCCACGGGAGCTGTTTATATCTGCACTTTTATTCAACAGTTTTTTTAAATGCAGATTCTATCTTTCTTCTAGTAAACAGTTTTTTCAAATAATTTGTTTCTCCTTATCTCTGTGTCTTTCTAGACATTTGTTTATTTCTTCTAATTTGTCCAGTTTATTGGCATGTAAGTGTTGACAAAATGATCCTTTTGTATATCTGAGGTAACAATATTTATTTCTCTTCTTTTCTTTCTTAATTTTTTTCTTTGGAGCATCTACCTTTTCTTCATGATGCACTTGGCTAGAGGTTTATTGAATTGCTTATCTCAAAAAGAAAACATAAAACAAAATCTTTGGTTTTATTACTCTTTAGCATAGATTTTTTTCTCTATAATTTATATTTAAACCTCTAATATTTAGGATAATGTTTTTTCTGTTTTTTCAATTTTTTAAATTGATTTACAGTCATTTTAAAAATTTGTCTCCAATTCCAGCGTAGAGCACAATTTTTCAGTTACAGTGACCATATATACATTTTTTGTCCCATTTTTTGCCTTTCAGCTGCCATAAGATCTTTTATAAAATTCTCTATGCTATACAGTAGAATCCTGTTTTATCTATTCTACAATTTTGGCCTCCCAGTCTATCTCTCCCAACCCCCCGTCACATGGCAACCAAAACTTTATATTCTATGACTGTGGGTCTATTTCTCTTTTGTATTTGTCCTCTTTTTGTTTTGTTTTATTTT